>NW_028121460.1:0-51402 GCF_965183815.1 Platalea leucorodia | reverse complement strand
GCAGAGAACTTCCGAGACCTACATCTGCAAAGAGAATTGGGGCTGCAGGCTTTTATGGCTCTTTCGCACTGCCAACCCTCCCGACACTGTTTTGCAGGTATCGTAGCAGAACTCCTCAGGGAAGGTTTCCTGCCTCCCGCTGAAGTTGGGGACCGACCTCAGGGGCTCTGCCCTCGCTCCAGTGGCACTGCTCAAGCCCACAGTGTTGATCAGGTTCCTGAAAGCAAAGCTCGCACACAGGGTTGGGCTTGCTAGCAATCAGCGCTTCCCCTCAGGAGGGGAATGGAGCTGAACGGAGCCAAACTGCTGCATCTCGCCCACAGTGCTCTGCCCCAGCTGGGTGAAAGACTTTCTCCGTGGTGACCCCGTTTCCACGCCCATCCCTAACAGCGCCTTTTTGGGGCTGGCAGGCGGGAGGTGGGGGGTGCCCTGCAGAGCCACTGGGCAGAGAGGTGTTTCTGCTAGGCCCTGACTGGGACGGTTTCATAACCGCTGGTCTCCTCTGCCCCATAATCCTGAGAGCCCCCTTTCAGTCAGGCAGGGACGAAGGCCTCCTGCTTCTGTCCATTTCCTCCCACGCGCCTCATTTTCAAGCCAAAATAGACCCCAAGGAAACAACGGCGCCTACGCTTCAAGCTACGCGGGCCACTGTGTTGGCCCCAACACTCTCTCACTCTTCCTTGCTCTCGCGTTCTGCTTGCAGCCGGATGTTTCCCCAGGAAACTGCTGGCCTTTACAAGGGGATCAGGGCCAGGTGGTCATCAGGTTACCAGCACGAGTCCACCTGACTGCCGTCACTGTGCAGCACATCTCCAAAGAAGTCTCTCCATCTGGGACCGTCATCAGCGCCCCCAGAGACGTCGCTGTCTTTGTGAGTCTCTGCTGGGCGCTTCTGGCGGGGATCTGGCCCTGGGGCAAAGCCATGGCAGGGTCTTGCTTGCTTTTGTGCGTCCTCTGAGGTTTGCGTCCTGCTCTCTCCTGAGCACTGCAGTGCCCTAGCGGGACACTTCAAGGGCTCTAGGGGTTTCATCCCTCTTGAGACTTGTTTGGGACAAGCACCTCAGGGTTCCTGAGCAGAAGTCAAGGCCGAGCCTGAGCTCCACCACAGCGAGTGCTAGCCTACTGCTAGAGCCCCAGGAGAGGGTGGGGAGATAGCAGGGCTGATCCAGCACGTAGGTTCCCTCTTTGTGGGGACGAGTCTGAGCTGCTCTCCTTGTGCTTTGCCCCTGAGGGAGTGGATGCGGACGGAGAAGAGGAAACTCTCCTTGGGACGTTCACGTACAACGTGGCAAAGGAGACCATTCAGACCTTCCCTCTGAAGGTACGGGCCACGCGCAGGGGCAAGGTGCCGGGGAGCAAACCAGGTTTGCCTGCAAGTCCATGGCAGGAAGAGCGTGAATGCTTTCTCCCTGGGCCAAGGGACAGTGTCCTCTCCTCCCAGCACAGCGTGCCCCTTCTCTCCCCGTGCTCTCACGCCTGCCAGGAGGAAAGCGGGCAGAGCAGACAGCGGGAGCTTGGTGGGGTTGCACAGCAGCCGCCCCCCGCACAGGAGCACCTCCCCGGCCTCTCTGCCAGCACAGAGCAAGCAGCAGAGGGAAGGGGCAGAGGGGAGGGAGACTGAGCCCCAGCAGGGCTGGCATGCAGAGGATGCCAGCTGCCTTCCCCCTTCCCGTGTCCCAGCAGCCCCGGTACCAGCAGCGAGCCTCAGATTGCCACAGCCGCTCCCACGCACTTTCAGGAGCTCGTTCCTGAGCAGGAGCAGGGCTGGCAGGGAGAGACACCTTCATTGCATTGTCGCTCCTAACAGCCCCCGCTTCCTTTTCCGCTTTTCTTCCCAGAACGCGCCGCTTCCCAGAGCCTTTGCACGTGTCAAACTTCTGGTGAAGAGCAACTGGGGAAACCCAGCGTACACCTGCATTTATCGAGTGCAGGTTCACGGGAAGATGGCAAAACCAGAAAGCCTCGAGTAAAGCCAGAGGAAAAAGAGAAGGGCATACAGAAAAGAGCAGCAGAAGGGGAAGGAACAAGAAAATAAAAAAGATGTGGCAATTCAGATTGGTGCAGAAGCTCTGTCTCCAAAGTGGGGTGCGCAAGAAGGCCCTTTGGGGGGAGGGCGGGAGCGTGCTGGAACCGTTAGGACCTCTCCTTAATTTTTTCTTCAACCTGAGGAAGGCAGTAAGCACTCCTAAGGTTTACTCCAGAGAGGAGAGGCCCAGCCTGGCACCGCTCCTTCTCCCACCACCCCGGGAGGCTCCGCAAGCGGCACCGGCCCAGGGCAGGCAGAGGGGCCCGGCTGCAGTTTACCACAGGCAGACGGCCACCCGGCCCCGAGCGGGCTCTGCAGGAGCTCTCCCCGGAGCCCGCCCACCCTCTTCCTGGCCTCTCAGCCAATGGCGCCCGCCAGGCAGTGACAGGCAGGGCCCGCCCCCAGCCAGTGCAGCGCCCTTCTCTGGCCCCGCCCCCTCCGGCCCGCTGCCGTGGCAACGGGGCCGACTGCAGGCACGGCCTGCGGGCCGAGCGAGGAGCCTTGGGACAGCTCTTCGGGGCTGCCAGGGCCGGGGGCTGGGAGCTCCTCCCTTACTTTCCCGACGGCGGCGCCGCAGGAGCAGATGGAACCGTTTGGCCTAGCACCTTCCCAGCATCCCGGCTGTCGGTTTGTCGGTGACCCCCCAGTTTCTGTGAAAGGGGGGTGGGGAGCCTGTCTGAGCGGCCTGTGGGAAAGCCCCCCGTTCCTCGGCCCATCAACGTCCCCGCTCTAGAGCTGGCTGCTCTCTGTCGGGGGTCCTTTTGTGTCACATTGAGTAGTGTCGACGGGGAATTTTCCAGCGCTTGGCCCCTGGTTATTCTCCCCTTGGCATTGGGACGACCCTGACCCGTCTTTCCTCTTGACGGACCACCCTCTCTGGGGTTCCCAGAAAGGCTGTGCGGTTCTGCAGCCCTTGGGCTGTTCCCGTCATGGGCTCCACCATGTAACACTCGAGGCCCCTCGGTCCCCCAGTGCTGCATTGTGCAACACTTGGCTGTTCCCTCCCGCTGTTGCTATCATGGGCATCGTGTCCTGGGCTACAACGCCGCCTGCGCTAAGGACATCCCGGGCAGCCAGTCGGAAAGCTCGTCCAAAGGGTTCCAGGGATGGGGAGGGTTAGAACCCCGTCTTCCTGGCAGCTGTCTAACAGCAGGGAGTATTGGGAGGGGGTCAGGGTGGCAGGAGCATTCCCTGCGGGGTGCTGGAGGCTCCCAAGGGGTTCCTGAGAGATGGGGCTGGGGAGTGGGCATCCCAGGATGCTCGGGGGGGTTCTCATGCTGCTGGAAATGGTTTGTAAAGCTAAGCAGAAACGGCAATTGTGCCATTAGCTTTGTATGACGGTAGGCACCTTAGGTGGGACCATCCCCCATGCATCCAGCGCCGTAATAAAGAGAATGCCTGCTTCTCGATGCTACGTTGGTGTGAAGAGGCTGATTCCCCATTTCGGTGACAGTTTGGGCGACCCAGATGGGACTCCGCTTCTGAATCTCGACGGATCCGCGGGATCGCAGGACCCCCAGCCGGCACCGAGGGATTCTCGGGAAGAACCTCCGAAGCCCGGACCGAAGAGCTGTGAGCAGGACCCCTGGGAAGGTAAAGGCATCCCTTTTCTGATTAAAAGGGCGGTTGCCTGCCCGTCAGGCGCGGCAAAGGCCTCGCAGGGTTGGGCTGTAAAGGTACCTAAGGGAAGGATTGGATCCTATGGGGCCCAAGTCCCTAGGACACCTGTGTCTGGAAACCTTTGGCCGAAGGGGTGGGTTGGAGTCCCACTGAAGGTAATCTAGGGGTTCGAGTCCCCTTCTGGGGAATGCCTCTGACTATTTTGTGCCAAGTTATTGTTTCTCTGTTTGGTGTTGCTGTATCTTTTATGGCGGGCACTAAGCCCGCTGCGGGAGGGGGGACTCGGAAAAGATCTCCCCTAGGACGTATCGTGAAACATTGGAGGAAATTGGGAGGGGAGCCTCTCAGTCGGAAACAGCTTCTAGAATATGGTAACAATTGGTGGCCAATGTATAGTCTCGAAGATCAGGCAAAATGGCCAAAGAATGGAACTCTAAGATATACTACTATAGTACAACTGATGGTACTTTGCAGGCGGGAGGGTAAATGGGATGAAGTAGCAGACGTGGATTTATTTTTCACACTAAGGAACCACCCGGAATGGCAGAAGGAACGCAGAATAATCCCACAGGATCCTCTGATCTTGGCTCTAGAAAAGGAGGGGAGGGGTAGGAATTTAAAACGATGGGGTTCTGCTTGTAGAAAATCCGCTCCTTTCGTACAAGCCCGTCTTGCCTCTTACTGGGTTTTTCTTCTTGGCATACAAAAGAGTTCCGAAAGGAGAAACGCTGGCAGAAGCAGCTGCCCCACGGGTTGAGAGCAAAGCCCCCGTTCCAGGCTGCTTTCTGGTTTCCCGGGGGTGCCCAGGAGAGCTGGAACCCTGCCCGGCAGCACAGGCCAGGCAGCCGCCCGGCACAGGAGCGTGGCAGGGTTCGGCGGGCCCAGAGGCATGTGCTCCCACTGCCCAGGAGAGCGGCAGCCGTGCTGCCCCAGGGGAGCCCACCGGCTCTCCCCGCCCTGCTGCGCCCTGGGGAGCCCCAGTGTGATGTCAGAGCCACCAGTGTGAGGTCAGAGCTGGCCGCCCGCACAGCCCTGTGGCACGCGGTCAAGGAGCCCCCAGCTGCCGTGTGGCTCTTGCCCTGGGCAGGCGCGCTCCTGCTGTGGGGCAGCGTGGGGCTGCTGCCGGAGCTGTTTTTGCCTGGGCAGGCCACGCTGCTGGGGCTGAGGGGGAAGAGCGGAGCGGGGAGCCTGCCTTTGCCCAGAGATGGCGAGGAGAAAGGCCCTCGAGAGAAGACGCCAAGGGCCCTCCCAAGGCTCCTTGGGGAACGAGGCCGGCCAACAGCCGGCAGGGGAGGCAGCGGGGCCGAGCCGCTGCCAGACGAGTAGGTACGAAGCCTGGCATGTGCCCGGGGCATCAGGTTGGGCTGGTAGCACGGACGTGGCCTAGCACGGTCAGTGGGGTGCGGAGCAGCCTGGGGAAGCCGACAGAAGTTTTCTGAAGAAGAGCCCCGAAGAGCCCCGTGGCTTGCGACGCCCCCCTTCTGTGGGGACGGGTCTCGGCGGAAAGCCTGGCTCACTCTCGCAGCCAAAAGGCAGTGTGCAGCAGGGGCTTCTGGGGAGGCGGTAGCCTCGTGCTGCAGGGTCGGAGCCCAGCCCTGCTGCACGGGGAGGCCAAGCCCCTGGGGCCTGAGACTGGCCCCCTCGGGACGTTGAGGCGCGATCCTGCCTGGCTGATGGGAGCAGCTGTGCGGGGCAGAGAGGGGTCGGGAGACCTGGGAGTGCCCAGGGAAGAGGTGGGGGGGGCGGTGGGAGGGGACAGCAGCCCGTGCCCCCTCCCCGAACGGCCACTGGGAGGTGTCTGCCGCGGGGCAGGCTGGGGCCAGGGGCCAGGGAGCAGGGAGGGACGGGCTGAGAATCGGGCTGTGCTGCCGGGTGGGCTTCCCGAGGCGGGGGGTCTGCTGCTGCCAGCTTGCTCCCACTGCAGGCCTGTAAAGCAAAGGATGGGGAAAGGAGAGGGGGGGCCCGCTGGGAGCAGCCCAGCTGTGCTGGCCTCTCTCGCTGCTGCTGGGACGGCCCGTCCTCTGGCAAGGGCCGCCACTCAGGCTACTCCTGCCCGCCTTCTTCACTGTGCTCGCCGATTGACCCTTGCTTCTGCGCAAACGCAGTCCTAGGATCACGTAGACGTTGTCCTTCAAGACTACTGTTGCCATTCTTCTGTTTCTTCCTATCTTCATGGTTCCGTGCATCTGTTCTCCCAAGGCCGAGTTGTCTGTAACGAGATTATCCCGGAGCCCCCTCTTATCTTATAACTATTCTTCTAGCTACTCCCTAAATCACATCAAACTGTAAGGCATTCACAACACCCTTAAATCACACCAGGGTGTCTTCTGAGCTAATGAAGAGACTAAGGTATTTACCACATCTTTCTTGCTCTTGTGGTTTTTAACCCTTTCGACAGGAGTCCCTCTTTTTCAGGCAAAAGGTGGCCCTGCAGAAGAAGAGGATCTTCCAAGTCGTCTTCTTGTTGCTCCCCGTGGCTCTTGGTGAGTTTGCATGAGCAGACACCTGAGAGCGACAGCCAGGCTGTGCTGCATGCCAGCTTTCCGCTGGCCAGCTTTCCTTTTGGGCCAGTATGGGCGGAAACTCCCATGGCCCAAGCGCTTCCCGAGTACGTCCCGGACTGGGCCTGCCTTTTGGCCTGCCAGTAAGACTGGGAGTCTCCCAGCCATGCTGCTGCTCTGGCCACTGGACCACATGGCTTGCTTCGTCTGCAAGTCCGCGAGAGAAGGGCGTAGCTACTTCCAAGCCTGAACTGGGCATTCCCAGAGGGGAGGGGCCGTGCAGGGGGACCCATGGGGAGGTACGTACCTCTCCTAGCCCATGCAGCCTGGTCTCGGGGCTCCCTGAAGCAGCGAGGGGAAGCGGGGAATAGCTCTGGGGCACTGAGCACACCTGAGGCTCACGGCTGCGCAGTCCCCTCAAGCCTGGGCCGATGGCTTCCGGGCAGAGGCGCGTCCTCTCTCCGCACCCCGTGTTCCCCACCTCCTCAGCTCACCTGCTGCCCCACCCCTAAGGCAACAGGCCGGAGACAACGTGACTGCAGGCATTGCTAGCAACCCCAGTAAAATAACTCTCTCTTGATGATGTGAATTGCAGCTGCTGTTTACTGCGGGACCTCACTGTCAGGGTGGACAATGCAGCCAAAGGGACTGCTGGAGGTCGGTGACTCCTGTGGCACAGGCACCTCTCGCAACAGAGCATCGCTGAGAGCGGCTGGATAAATCACGGGCTCTCCTGCTGCCACGCAGGGTGACCCAAAGAAGCAGCAGCTTGTGCCGAGTCTTCCTAGGGAAGCCTCTCCTGGGAAGCCCCGGTGGCTCTGGTAGCGGATGCTCGAACCGAGCGTTTTTCCCTTTCAGGCGCCGGCACTTGTGTCTGCAGAAGACCTGAAGACCCTGCGGTAAGAGACGTTTCCTGAGCTGGCATTGGTTCTGTGCAGAAGCGTCAGCCGACCTCGTGCTACCTGCACTCGTTTTGCTAACAGCCAGGGCTCCCATACCTCCTACCTGCCTTTGCCTTCTGCTCAAACTGGTGTGGAAGGGAAGCGCTCGCAAAGCAGGGGAAGCACACGTGTCTCTCCTCTTGCTGAGACGCTCCCCAGAGGGGACTGGCCGCTCTCTGACAAGATCTGCTTTCCTGTCATGCAGGAACTTTTGCGTTTTGTTGGCGGAGCAAAGACAAAAGATACAGCTTCTGCTGGAGGAGGTGGCTCAACTGAGGGCGGAGATCAGCAGGGCAAAGGTGATGCTGCGTTTTGGGGAAGGAGGCTTGGCTGGGCAGAACCCCCGAGAAAGCACTCCTTGGGCTTGTTGGTGGGGTCAGACTGCTGACGGCAGCAAGCCAGCCTTTGCCCCAGGGGCTTGCTGGGTGAGCTTCTGCGCTGCACAGGCCCTTCTCCAGGCCCAGTTTAAGCAGGCTGCTTGAGGCAGCAGAGGACTCCCGAGAGCCTTCCCTTGGCACGCCGGCACTCTGGCTCCTCTGGCTGGGCTCCTGAGGCAGGGAGGAGACCCAGGCACGCTGACGGGGCCAGCCGTCGCTTGCAGGGCCCGAGCCCATCTCCCCGCTGACCTGCAGAGCGTGGAGGGTGGGGATGAGGGTGTGGCGACCCTCGTCAACCCACCTCGTGGCCATGGCCGTGGCCGTGGACACAGATTCTCTTCCTCAGTCCTCGTGGCTCACGTCAGCAGCAGAGAGTCTTGCAGCTCTGTGGACGAGGCTTGCCTTGCCTTTCTGACACTGGCCCTTTGCCTCTGCCGGCGCTAGCAGCCACGCTGAAGTGCCTGCTGATGTGGTCCTTTTCTGTGTTCATTTATGGCGTTCCCAGGAAGTGAACCAGGCAGCGTCCCAGATGGCTTCGGAAGTCTACGTCGAGATGTCTGACTGGGCCCTGAAAAGCTCTGGTATGGACACAAGCAGCCCAGTCTCCTTGCCCTGTGCTTGTCTGCAGCAGTCCGCAAAGAAGCCTGTGCTCCGGGCGCTGCTCTCCAAAGTGGGGGAGCTTCAATGCTTCATGGGGTCCAAGAGCAAGGCTGTGGCACAGTGGCTCTCTCAGACTCCCTCCCAGTCCTGCCCTTGGCCTCCGCACGGGGGCCTGCGCACGGGTGCCTCCGCCGCTGCCCCCGCACGTGTTCCTGTGCTGTTGGAAGGGCTCTCTTCCTCTCCACTGCATTGGAAGAGGGAACGGCTGGGCCACCCTTTGCTGCCCATGCCGCAGGCCCTCAGTTTTGGTGTGCTGTCATTCACGTGGGCGCCCGCTGTCTCCCAGAACCCTCAGACCTTCTCCTCCTGGCGCTGTGAGAGAAGCAGTCACCACCAGGCCGGTGGCTGCCGTCATTCCCCTGCGCAGCTGGGCACCCCCAGCGGCGTGGGGAGGAGGAGAGGACTGACAGACGTGGAGCTGGCCAGCAGCATCAGAAATACTGTCTGAGCACCGAGTCCCCCTAGAATGTGGCCTCTTCCAGTAGTCACCTGCTCTCCCTCCCTTCCAGGTGCCACCATCGACATGCAGAGAACTTCCGAGACCTACATCTGCAAAGAGAATTGGGGCTGCAGGCTTTTATGGCTCTTTCGCACTGCCAACCCTCCCGACACTGTTTTGCAGGTATCGTAGCAGAACTCCTCAGGGAAGGTTTCCTGCCTCCCGCTGAAGTTGGGGACCGACCTCAGGGGCTCTGCCCTCGCTCCAGTGGCACTGCTCAAGCCCACAGTGTTGATCAGGTTCCTGAAAGCAAAGCTCGCACACAGGGTTGGGCTTGCTAGCAATCAGCGCTTCCCCTCAGGAGGGGAATGGAGCTGAACGGAGCCAAACTGCTGCATCTCGCCCACAGTGCTCTGCCCCAGCTGGGTGAAAGACTTTCTCCGTGGTGACCCCGTTTCCACGCCCATCCCTAACAGCGCCTTTTTGGGGCTGGCAGGCGGGAGGTGGGGGGTGCCCTGCAGAGCCACTGGGCAGAGAGGTGTTTCTGCTAGGCCCTGACTGGGACGGTTTCATAACCGCTGGTCTCCTCTGCCCCATAATCCTGAGAGCCCCCTTTCAGTCAGGCAGGGACGAAGGCCTCCTGCTTCTGTCCATTTCCTCCCACGCGCCTCATTTTCAAGCCAAAATAGACCCCAAGGAAACAACGGCGCCTACGCTTCAAGCTACGCGGGCCACTGTGTTGGCCCCAACACTCTCTCACTCTTCCTTGCTCTCGCGTTCTGCTTGCAGCCGGATGTTTCCCCAGGAAACTGCTGGCCTTTACAAGGGGATCAGGGCCAGGTGGTCATCAGGTTACCAGCACGAGTCCACCTGACTGCCGTCACTGTGCAGCACATCTCCAAAGAAGTCTCTCCATCTGGGACCGTCATCAGCGCCCCCAGAGACGTCGCTGTCTTTGTGAGTCTCTGCTGGGCGCTTCTGGCGGGGATCTGGCCCTGGGGCAAAGCCATGGCAGGGTCTTGCTTGCTTTTGTGCGTCCTCTGAGGTTTGCGTCCTGCTCTCTCCTGAGCACTGCAGTGCCCTAGCGGGACACTTCAAGGGCTCTAGGGGTTTCATCCCTCTTGAGACTTGTTTGGGACAAGCACCTCAGGGTTCCTGAGCAGAAGTCAAGGCCGAGCCTGAGCTCCACCACAGCGAGTGCTAGCCTACTGCTAGAGCCCCAGGAGAGGGTGGGGAGATAGCAGGGCTGATCCAGCACGTAGGTTCCCTCTTTGTGGGGACGAGTCTGAGCTGCTCTCCTTGTGCTTTGCCCCTGAGGGAGTGGATGCGGACGGAGAAGAGGAAACTCTCCTTGGGACGTTCACGTACAACGTGGCAAAGGAGACCATTCAGACCTTCCCTCTGAAGGTACGGGCCACGCGCAGGGGCAAGGTGCCGGGGAGCAAACCAGGTTTGCCTGCAAGTCCATGGCAGGAAGAGCGTGAATGCTTTCTCCCTGGGCCAAGGGACAGTGTCCTCTCCTCCCAGCACAGCGTGCCCCTTCTCTCCCCGTGCTCTCACGCCTGCCAGGAGGAAAGCGGGCAGAGCAGACAGCGGGAGCTTGGTGGGGTTGCACAGCAGCCGCCCCCCGCACAGGAGCACCTCCCCGGCCTCTCTGCCAGCACAGAGCAAGCAGCAGAGGGAAGGGGCAGAGGGGAGGGAGACTGAGCCCCAGCAGGGCTGGCATGCAGAGGATGCCAGCTGCCTTCCCCCTTCCCGTGTCCCCAGCAGCCCCGGTACCAGCAGCGAGCCTCAGATTGCCACAGCCGCTCCCACGCACTTTCAGGAGCTCGTTCCTGAGCAGGAGCAGGGCTGGCAGGGAGAGACACCTTCATTGCATTGTCGCTCCTAACAGCCCCGCTTCCTTTTCCCGCTTTTCTTCCCAGAACGCGCCGCTTCCCAGAGCCTTTGCACGTGTCAAACTTCTGGTGAAGAGCAACTGGGGAAACCCAGCGTACACCTGCATTTATCGAGTGCAGGTTCACGGGAAGATGGCAAAACCAGAAAGCCTCGAGTAAAGCCAGAGGAAAAAGAGAAGGGCATACAGAAAAGAGCAGCAGAAGGGGAAGGAACAAGAAAATAAAAAAGATGTGGCAATTCAGATTGGTGCAGAAGCTCTGTCTCCAAAGTGGGGTGCGCAAGAAGGCCCTTTGGGGGGAGGGCGGGAGCGTGCTGGAACCGTTAGGACCTCTCCTTAATTTTTTCTTCAACCTGAGGAAGGCAGTAAGCACTCCTAAGGTTTACTCCAGAGAGGAGAGGCCCAGCCTGGCACCGCTCCTTCTCCCACCACCCCGGGAGGCTCCGCAAGCGGCACCGGCCCAGGGCAGGCAGAGGGGCCCGGCTGCAGTTTACCACAGGCAGACGGCCACCCGGCCCCGAGCGGGCTCTGCAGGAGCTCTCCCCGGAGCCCGCCCACCCTCTTCCTGGCCTCTCAGCCAATGGCGCCCGCCAGGCAGTGACAGGCAGGGCCCGCCCCCAGCCAGTGCAGCGCCCTTCTCTGGCCCCGCCCCCTCCGGCCCGCTGCCGTGGCAACGGGGCCGACTGCAGGCACGGCCTGCGGGCCGAGCGAGGAGCCTTGGGACAGCTCTTCGGGGCTGCCAGGGCCGGGGGCTGGGAGCTCCTCCCTTACTTTCCCGACGGCGGCGCCGCAGGAGCAGATGGAACCGTTTGGCCTAGCACCTTCCCAGCATCCCGGCTGTCGGTTTGTCGGTGACCCCCCAGTTTCTGTGAAAGGGGGGTGGGGAGCCTGTCTGAGCGGCCTGTGGGAAAGCCCCCCGTTCCTCGGCCCATCAACGTCCCCGCTCTAGAGCTGGCTGCTCTCTGTCGGGGGTCCTTTTGTGTCACATTGAGTAGTGTCGACGGGGAATTTTCCAGCGCTTGGCCCCTGGTTATTCTCCCCTTGGCATTGGGACGACCCTGACCCGTCTTTCCTCTTGACGGACCACCCTCTCTGGGGTTCCCAGAAAGGCTGTGCGGTTCTGCAGCCCTTGGGCTGTTCCCGTCATGGGCTCCACCATGTAACACTCGAGGCCCCTCGGTCCCCCAGTGCTGCATTGTGCAACACTTGGCTGTTCCCTCCCGCTGTTGCTATCATGGGCATCGTGTCCTGGGCTACAACGCCGCCTGCGCTAAGGACATCCCGGGCAGCCAGTCGGAAAGCTCGTCCAAAGGGTTCCAGGGATGGGGAGGGTTAGAACCCCGTCTTCCTGGCAGCTGTCTAACAGCAGGGAGTATTGGGAGGGGGTCAGGGTGGCAGGAGCATTCCCTGCGGGGTGCTGGAGGCTCCCAAGGGGTTCCTGAGAGATGGGGCTGGGGAGTGGGCATCCCAGGATGCTCGGGGGGGTTCTCATGCTGCTGGAAATGGTTTGTAAAGCTAAGCAGAAACGGCAATTGTGCCATTAGCTTTGTATGACGGTAGGCACCTTAGGTGGGACCATCCCCCATGCATCCAGCGCCGTAATAAAGAGAATGCCTGCTTCTCGATGCTACGTTGGTGTGAAGAGGCTGATTCCCCATTTCGGTGACAGTTTGGGCGACCCAGATGGGACTCCGCTTCTGAATCTCGACGGATCCGCGGGATCGCAGGACCCCCAGCCGGCACCGAGGGATTCTCGGGAAGAACCTCCGAAGCCCGGACCGAAGAGCTGTGAGCAGGACCCCTGGGAAGGTAAAGGCATCCCTTTTCTGATTAAAAGGGCGGTTGCCTGCCCGTCAGGCGCGGCAAAGGCCTCGCAGGGTTGGGCTGTAAAGGTACCTAAGGGAAGGATTGGATCCTATGGGGCCCAAGTCCCTAGGACACCTGTGTCTGGAAACCTTTGGCCGAAGGGGTGGGTTGGAGTCCCACTGAAGGTAATCTAGGGGTTCGAGTCCCCTTCTGGGGAATGCCTCTGACTATTTTGTGCCAAGTTATTGTTTCTCTGTTTGGTGTTGCTGTATCTTTTATGGCGGGCACTAAGCCCGCTGCGGGAGGGGGGACTCGGAAAAGATCTCCCCTAGGACGTATCGTGAAACATTGGAGGAAATTGGGAGGGGAGCCTCTCAGTCGGAAACAGCTTCTAGAATATGGTAACAATTGGTGGCCAATGTATAGTCTCGAAGATCAGGCAAAATGGCCAAAGAATGGAACTCTAAGATATACTACTATAGTACAACTGATGGTACTTTGCAGGCGGGAGGGTAAATGGGATGAAGTAGCAGACGTGGATTTATTTTTCACACTAAGGAACCACCCGGAATGGCAGAAGGAACGCAGAATAATCCCACAGGATCCTCTGATCTTGGCTCTAGAAAAGGAGGGGAGGGGTAGGAATTTAAAACGATGGGGTTCTGCTTGTAGAAAATCCGCTCCTTTCGTACAAGCCCGTCTTGCCTCTTACTGGGTTTTTCTTCTTGGCATACAAAAGAGTTCCGAAAGGAGAAACGCTGGCAGAAGCAGCTGCCCCACGGGTTGAGAGCAAAGCCCCCGTTCCAGGCTGCTTTCTGGTTTCCCGGGGGTGCCCAGGAGAGCTGGAACCCTGCCCGGCAGCACAGGCCAGGCAGCCGCCCGGCACAGGAGCGTGGCAGGGTTCGGCGGGCCCAGAGGCATGTGCTCCCACTGCCCAGGAGAGCGGCAGCCGTGCTGCCCCAGGGGAGCCCACCGGCTCTCCCCGCCCTGCTGCGCCCTGGGGAGCCCCAGTGTGATGTCAGAGCCACCAGTGTGAGGTCAGAGCTGGCCGCCCGCACAGCCCTGTGGCGCGCGGGCAAGGAGCCCCCAGCTGCCGTGTGGCTCTTGCCCTGGGCAGGCGCGCTCCTGCTGTGGGGCAGCGTGGGGCTGCTGCCGGAGCTGTTTTTGCCTGGGCAGGCCACGCTGCTGGGGCTGAGGGGGAAGAGCGGAGCGGGGAGCCTGCCTTTGCCCAGAGATGGCGAGGAGAAAGGCCCTCGAGAGAAGACGCCAAGGGCCCTCCCAAGGCTCCTTGGGGAACGAGGCCGGCCAACAGCCGGCAGGGGAGGCAGCGGGGCCGAGCCGCTGCCAGACGAGTAGGTACGAAGCCTGGCATGTGCCCGGGGCATCAGGTTGGGCTGGTAGCACGGACGTGGCCTAGCACGGTCAGTGGGGTGCGGAGCAGCCTGGGGAAGCCGACAGAAGTTTTCTGAAGAAGAGCCCCGAAGAGCCCCGTGGCTTGCGACGCCCCCCTTCTGTGGGGACGGGTCTCGGCGGAAAGCCTGGCTCACTCTCGCAGCCAAAAGGCAGTGTGCAGCAGGGGCTTCTGGGGAGGCGGTAGCCTCGTGCTGCAGGGTCGGAGCCCAGCCCTGCTGCACGGGGAGGCCAAGCCCCTGGGGCCTGAGACTGGCCCCCTCGGGACGTTGAGGCGCGATCCTGCCTGGCTGATGGGAGCAGCTGTGCGGGGCAGAGAGGGGTCGGGAGACCTGGGAGTGCCCAGGGAAGAGGTGGGGGGGGCGGTGGGAGGGGACAGCAGCCCGTGCCCCCTCCCCGAACGGCCACTGGGAGGTGTCTGCCGCGGGGCAGGCTGGGGCCAGGGGCCAGGGAGCAGGGAGGGACGGGCTGAGAATCGGGCTGTGCTGCCGGGTGGGCTTCCCGAGGCGGGGGGTCTGCTGCTGCCAGCTTGCTCCCACTGCAGGCCTGTAAAGCAAAGGATGGGGAAAGGAGAGGGGGGGCCCGCTGGGAGCAGCCCAGCTGTGCTGGCCTCTCTCGCTGCTGCTGGGACGGCCCGTCCTCTGGCAAGGGCCGCCACTCAGGCTACTCCTGCCCGCCTTCTTCACTGTGCTCGCTGATTGACCCTTGCTTCTGCGCAAACGCAGTCCTAGGATCACGTAGACGTTGTCCTTCAAGACTACTGTTGCCATTCTTCTGTTTCTTCCTATCTTCATGGTTCCATGCATCTGTTCTCCCAAGGCCGAGTTGTCTGTAACGAGATTATCCCGGAGCCCCCTCTTATCTTATAACTGTTCTTCTAGCTACTCCCTAAATCACATCAAACTGTAAGGCATTCACAACACCCTTAAATCACACCAGGGTGTCTTCTGAGCTAATGAAGAGACTAAGGTATTTACCACATCTTTCTTGCTCTTGTGGTTTTTAACCCTTTCGACAGGAGTCCCTCTTTTTCAGGCAAAAGGTGGCCCTGCAGAAGAAGAGGATCTTCCAAGTCGTCTTCTTGTTGCTCCCCGTGGCTCTTGGTGAGTTTGCATGAGCAGACACCTGAGAGCGACAGCCAGGCTGTGCTGCATGCCAGCTTTCCGCTGGCCAGCTTTCCTTTTGGGCCAGTATGGGCGGAAGCTCCCATGGCCCAAGCGCTTCCCGAGTACGTCCCGGACTGGGCCTGCCTTTTGGCCTGCCAGTAAGACTGGGAGTCTCCCAGCCATGCTGCTGCTCTGGCCACTGGACCACATGGCTTGCTTCGTCTGCAAGTCCGCGAGAGAAGGGCGTAGCTACTTCCAAGCCTGAACTGGGCATTCCCAGAGGGGAGGGGCCGTGCAGGGGGACCCATGGGGAGGTACGTACCTCTCCTAGCCCATGCAGCCTGGTCTCGGGGCTCCCTGAAGCAGCGAGGGGAAGCGGGGAATAGCTCTGGGGCACTGAGCACACCTGAGGCTCACGGCTGCGCAGTCCCCTCAAGCCTGGGCCGATGGCTTCCGGGCAGAGGCGCGTCCTCTCTCCGCACCCCGCGTTCCCCACCTCCTCAGCTCACCTGCTGCCCCACCCCTAAGGCAACAGGCCGGAGACAACGCGACTGCAGGCATCGCTAGCGACCCCAGTAAAATAACTCTCTCTTGATGATGTGAATTGCAGCTGCTGTTTACTGCGGGACCTCACTGTCAGGGTGGACAATGCAGCCAAAGGGACTGCTGGAGGTCGGTGACTCCTGTGGCACAGGCACCTCTCGCAACAGAGCATCGCTGAGAGCGGCTGGATAAATCACGGGCTCTCCTGCTGCCACGCAGGGTGACCCAAAGAAGCAGCAGCTTGTGCCGAGTCTTCCTAGAGAAGCCTCTCCTGGGAAGCCCCGGCGGCTCTGGTAGCAGATGCTCGAACCGAGCGTTTTTCCCTTTCAGGCGCCGGCACTTGTGTCTGCAGAAGACCTGAAGACCCTGCGGTAAGAGACGTTTCCTGAGCTGGCGTTGGTTCTGTGCAGAAGCGTCAGCCGACCTCGTGCTACCTGCACTCGTTTTGCTAACAGCCAGGGCTCCCATACCTCCTACCTGCCTTTGCCTTCTGCTCAAACTGGTGTGGAAGGGAAGCGCTCGCAAAGCAGGGGAAGCACACGTGTCTCTCCTCTTGCTGAGACGCTCCCCAGAGGGGACTGGCCGCTCTCTGACAAGATCTGCTTTCCTGTCATGCAGGAACTTCAATGCTTCATGGGGTCCAAGAGCAAGGCTGTGGCACAGTGGCTCTCTCAGACTCCCTCCCAGTCCTGCCCTCGGCCTCCGCACGGGGGCCTGCGCACGGGTGCCTCCGCCGCTGCCCCCGCACGTGTTCCTGTGCTGTTGGAAGGGCTCTCTTCCTCTCCACTGCATTGGAAGAGGGAACGGCTGGGCCATCCTTTGCTGCCCATGCCGCAAGCCCTCAGTTTTGGTGTGCTGTCATTCACGTGGGCGCCCGCTGTCTCCCAGAACCCTCAGACCTTCTCCTCGTGGCGCTGTGAGAGAAGCAGTCACCACCAGGCCGGTGGCTGCTGTCATTCCCCTGCGCAGCTGGGCACCCCCAGCGGCGTGGGGAGGAGGAGAGGACTGACAGACGTGGAGCTGGCCGGCAGCATCAGAAATACTGTCTGAGCACCGAGTCCCCCTAGAATGTGGCCTCTTCCAGTAGTCACCTGCTCTCCCTCCCTTCCAGGTGCCACCATCGACATGCAGAGAACTTCCGAGACCTACATCTGCAAAGAGAATTGGGGCTGCAGGCTTTTATGGCTCTTTCGCACTGCCAACCCTCCCGACACTATTTTGCAGGTATCGTAGCAGAACTCCTCAGGGAAGGTTTCCTGCCTCCCGCTGAAGTTGGGGACCGACCTCAGGGGCTCTGCCCTCGCTCCAGTGGCACTGCTCAAGCCCACAGTGTTGATCAGGTTCCTGAAAGCAAAGCTCGCACACAGGGCTGGGCTTGCTAGCAATCAGCGCTTCCCCTCAGGAGGGGAATGGAGCTGAACGGAGCCAAACTGCTGCATCTCGCCCACAGTGCTCTGCCCCAGCTGGGTGAAAGACTTTCTCCCTGGTGACCCCGTTTCCACGCCCATCCCTAACAGCGCCTTTTTGGGGCTGGCAGGCGGGAGGTGGGGGGTGCCCTGCAGAGCCACTGGGCAGAGAGGTGTTTCTGCTAGGCCCTGACTGGGACGGTTTCATAACCGCTGGTCTCCTCTGCCCCATAATCCTGAGAGCCCCCTTTCAGTCAGGCAGGGACGAAGGCCTCCTGCTTCTGTCCATTTCCTCCCACGCGCCTCATTTTCAAGCCAAAATAGACCCCAAGGAAACAACGGCGCCTACGCTTCAAGCTACGCGGGCCACTGTGTTGGCCCCAACACTCTCTCACTCTTCCTTGCTCTCGCGTTCTGCTTGCAGCCGGATGTTTCCCCAGGAAACTGCTGGCCTTTACAAGGGGATCAGGGCCAGGTGGTCATCAGGTTGCCAGCACGAGTCCACCTGACTGCCGTCACTGTGCAGCACATCTCCAAAGAAGTCTCTCCATCTGGGACCGTCATCAGCGCCCCCAGAGACGTCGCTGTCTTTGTGAGTCTCTGCTGGGCGCTTCTGGCGGGGATCTGGCCCTGGGGCAAAGCCATGGCAGGGTCTTGCTTGCTTTTGTGCGTCCTCTGAGGTTTGCGTCCTGCTCTCTCCTGAGCACTGCAGTGCCCTAGCGGGACACTTCAAGGGCTCTAGGGGTTTCATCCCTCTTGAGACTTGTTTGGGACAAGCACCTCAGGGTTCCTGAGCAGAAGTCAAGGCCGAGCCTGAGCTCCACCACAGCGAGTGCTAGCCTACTGCTAGAGCCCCAGGAGAGGGTGGGGAGATAGCAGGGCTGATCCAGCACGTAGGTTCCCTCTTTGTGGGGACGAGTCTGAGCTGCTCTCCTTGTGCTTTGCCCCTGAGGGAGTGGATGCGGACAGAGAAGAGGAAACTCTCCTTGGGACGTTCACGTACAACGTGGCAAAGGAGACCATTCAGACCTTCCCTCTGAAGGTACGGGCCACGCGCAGGGGCAAGGTGCCGGGGAGCAAACCAGGTTTGCCTGCAAGTCCATGGCAGGAAGAGCGTGAATGCTTTCTCCCTGGGCCGAGGGACAGTGTCCTCTCCTCCCAGCACAGCGTGCCCCTTCTCTCCCCGTGCTCTCACGCCTGCCAGGAGGAAAGCGGGCAGAGCAGACAGCGGGAGCTTGGTGGGGTTGCACAGCAGCCGCCCCCCGCACAGGAGCACCTCCCCGGCCTCTCTGCCAGCACAGAGCAAGCAGCAGAGGGAAGGGGCAGAGGGGAGGGAGACTGAGCCCCAGCAGGGCTGGCATGCAGAGGATGCCAGCTGCCTTCCCCCTTCCTGTGTCCCCAGCAGCCCCGGTACCAGCAGCGAGCCTCAGATTGCCACAGCCGCTCCCACCCACTTTCAGGAGCTCGTTCCTGAGCAGGAGCAGGGCTGGCAGGGAGAGACACCTTCATTGCATTGTCGCTCCTAACAGCCCTGCTTCCTTTTCCCGCTTTTCTTCCCAGAACGCGCCGCTTCCCAGAGCCTTTGCACGTGTCAAACTTCTGGTGAAGAGCAACTGGGGAAACCCAGCGTACACCTGCATTTATCGAGTGCAGGTTCACGGGAAGATGGCAGAACCAGAAAGCCTCGAGTAAAGCCAGAGGAAAAAGAGAAGGGCATACAGAAAAGAGCAGCAGAAGGGGAAGGAACAAGAAAATAAAAAAGATGTGGCAATTCAGATTGGTGCAGAAGCTCTGTCTCCAAAGTGGGGTGCGCAAGAAGGCCCTTTGGGGGGAGGGCGGGAGCGTGCGGGAACCGTTAGGACCTCTCCTTAATTTTTTCTGCAACCTGAGGAAGGCAGTAAGCACTCCTAAGGTTTACTCCAGAGAGGAGAGGCCCAGCCTGGCACCGCTCCTTCTCCCGCCACCCCGGGAGGCTCTGCAAGCGGCACCGGCCCAGGGCGGGCAGAGGGGCCCGGCTGCAGTTTACCACAGGCAGACGGCCACCCGGCCCCGAGCGGGCTCTGCAGGAGCTCTCCCCGGAGCCCGCCCACCCTCTTCCTGGCCTCTCAGCCAATGGCGCCCGCCAGGCAGTGACAGGCAGGGCCCGCCCCCAGCCAGTGCAGCGCCCTTCTCTGTCCCCGCCCCCTCCGGCCCGCTGCCGTGGCAACGGGGCCGACTGCAGGCACGGCCTGCGGGCCGAGCGAGGAGCCTTGGGACAGCTCTTCGGGGCTGCCAGGGCCGGGGGCTGGGAGCTCCTCCCTTACTTTCCCGACGGCGGCGCCGCAGGAGCAGATGGAACCGTTTGGCCTAGCACCTTCCCAGCATCCCGGCTGTCGGTTTGTCGGTGACCCCCCAGTTTCTGTGAAAGGGGGGTGGGGAGCCTGTCTGAGCGGCCTGTGGGAAAGCCCCCCGTTCCTCGGCCCATCAACGTCCCCGCTCTAGAGCTGGCTGCTCTCTGTCGGGGGTCCTTTTGTGTCACATTGAGTAGTGTCGACGGGGAATTTTCCAGCGCTTGGCCCCTGGTTATTCTGCCCTTGGCATTGGGACGACCCTGACCCGTCTTTGCTCTTGACGGACCACCCTCTCTGGGGTTCCCAGAAAGGCTGTGCGGTTCTGCAGCCCTTGGGCTGTTCCCGTCATGGGCTCCACCATGTAACACTCGAGGCCCCTCGGTCCCCCAGTGCTGCATTGTGCAACACTTGGCTGTTCCCTCCCGCTGTTGCTATCATGGGCATCGTGTCCTGGGCTACAACGCCGCCTGCGCTAAGGACATCCCGGGCAGCCAGTCGGAAAGCTCGTCCAAAGGGTTCCAGGGATGGGGAGGGTTAGAACCCCGTCTTCCTGGCAGCTGTCTAACAGCAGGGAGTATTGGGAGGGGGTCAGGGTGGCAGGAGCATTCCCTGCGGGGTGCTGGAGGCTCCCAAGGGGTTCCTGAGAGATGGGGCTGGGGAGTGGGCATCCCAGGATGCTCGGGGGGGTTCTCATGCTGCTGGAAATGGTTTGTAAAGCTAAGCAGAAACGGCAATTGTGCCATTAGCTTTGTATGACGGTAGGCACCTTAGGTGGGACCATCCCCCATGCATCCAGCGCCGTAATAAAGAGAATGCCTGCTTCTCGATGCTACGTTGGTGTGAAGAGGCTGATTCCCCATTTCGGTGACAGTTTGGGCGACCCAGATGGGACTCCGCTTCTGAATCTCGACGGATCCGCGGGATCGCAGGACCCCCAGCTGGCACCGAGGGATTCTCGGGAAGAACCTCCGAAGCCCGGACCGAAGAGCTCTGAGCAGGACCCCTGGGAAGGTAAAGGCATCCCTTTTCTGATTAAAAGGGCGGTTGCCTGCCCGTCAGGCGCGGCGAAGGCCTCGCAGGGTTGGGCTGTAAAGGTACCTAAGGGAAGGATTGGATCCTATGGGGCCCAAGTCCCTAGGACACCTGTGTCTGGAAACCTTTGGCCGAAGGGGTGGGTTGGAGTCCCACTGAAGGTAATCTAGGGGTTCGAGTCCCCTTCTGGGGAATGCCTCTGACTATTTTGTGCCAAGTTATTGTTTCTCTGTTTGGTGTTGCTGTATCTTTTATGGCGGGCACTAAGCCCGCTGCGGAAGGGGGGACTCGGAAAAGATCTCCCCTAGGACGTATCGTGAAACATTGGAGGAAATTGGGAGGGGAGCCTCTCACTCGGAAACAGCTTCTAGAATATGGTAACAATTGGTGGCCAATGTATAGTCTCGAAGATCAGGCAAAATGGCCAAAGAATGGAACTCTAAGATATACTACTATAGTACAACTGATGGTACTTTGCAGGCGGGAGGGTAAATGGGATGAAGTAGCAGACGTGGATTTATTTTTCACACTAAGGAACCACCCGGAATGGCAGAAGGAATGCAGAATAATCCCACAGGATCCTCTGATCTTGGCTCTAGAAAAGGAGGGGAGGGGTAGGAATTTAAAACGATGGGGTTCTGCTTGTAGAAAATCCGCTCCTTTCGTACAAGCCCGTCTTGCCTCTTACTGGGTTTTTCTTCTTGGCATACAAAAGAGTTCCGAAAGGAGAAACGCTGGCAGAAGCAGCTGCCCCACGGGTTGAGAGCAAAGCCCCCGTTCCAGGCTGCTTTCTGGTTTCCCGGGGGTGCCCAGGAGAGCTGGAACCCTGCCCGGCAGCACAGGCCAGGCAGCCGCCCGGCACAGGAGCGTGGCAGGGTTCGGCGGGCCCAGAGGCATGTGCTCCCACCGCCCAGGAGAGCGGCAGCCGTGCTGCCCCAGGGGAGCCCACCGGCTCTCCCCGCCCTGCTGCGCCCTGGGGAGCCCCAGTGTGATGTCAGAGCCACCAGTGTGAGGTCAGAGCTGGCCGCCCGCACAGCTCTGTGGCGCGCGGGCAAGGAGCCCCCAGCTGCCGTGTGGCTCTTGCCCTGGGCAGGCGCGCTCCTGCTGTGGGGCAGCGTGGGGCTGCTGCCGGAGCTGTTTTTGCCTGGGCAGGCCACGCTGCTGGGGCTGAGGGGGAAGAGCGGAGCGGGGAGCCTGCCTTTGCCCAGAGATGGCGAGGAGAAAGGCCCCCGAGAGAAGACGCCAAGGGCCCTCCCAAGGCTCCTTGGGGAACGAGGCCGGCCAACAGCCGGCAGGGGAGGCAGCGGGGCCGAGCCGCTGCCAGACGAGTAGGTACGAAGCCTGGCATGTGCCCGGGGCATCAGGTTGGGCTGGTAGCACGGACGTGGCCTAGCACGGTCAGTGGGGTGCGGAGCAGCCTGGGGAAGCCGACAGAAGTTTTCTGAAGAAGAGCCCCGTGGCTTGCGACGCCCCCCTTCTGTGGGGACGGGTCTCGGCGGAAAGCCTGGCTCACTCTCGCAGCCAAAAGGCAGTGTGCAGCAGGGGCTTTTGGGGAGGCGGTAGCCTCGTGCTGCAGGGTCGGAGCCCAGCCCTGCTGCACGGGGAGGCCAAGCCCCTGGGGCCTGAGACTGGCCCCCTCGGGACGCTGAGGCGCGATCCTGCCTGGCTGATGGGAGCAGCTGTGCGGGGCAGAGAGGGGTCGGGAGACCTGGGAGTGCCCAGGGAAGAGGTGGGGGGGGCGGTGGGGGGGGACAGCAGCCCATGCCCCCTCCCCGAACGGCCACTGGGAGGTGTCTGCCGCGGGGCAGGGTGGGGCCAGGGGCCAGGGAGCAGGGAGGGACGGGCTGAGAATCGGGCTGTGCTGCCGGGTGGGCTTCCCGAGGCGGGGGGTCTGCTGCTGCCAGCTTGCTCCCACTGCAGGCCTGTAAAGCAAAGGATGGGGAAAGGAGAGGGGGGGCCCGCTGGGAGCAGCCCAGCTGTGCTGGCCTCTCTCGCTGCTGCTGGGACGGCCCGTCCTCTGGCAAGGGCCGCCACTCAGGCTACTCCTGCCCGCCTTCTTCACTGTGCTCGCTGATTGACCCTTGCTTCTGCGCAAACGCAGTCCTAGGATCACGTAGACGTTGTCCTTCAAGACTACTGTTGCCATTCTTCTGTTTCTTCCTATCTTCATGGTTCCGTGCATCTGTTCTCCCAAGGCCGAGTTGTCTGTAACGAGATTATCCCGGAGCCCCCTCTTATCTTATAACTATTCTTCTAGCTACTCCCTAAATCACATCAAACTGTAAGGCATTCACAACACCCTTAAATCACACCAGGGTGTCTTCTGAGCTAATGAAGAGACTAAGGTATTTACCACATCTTTCTTGCTCTTGTGGTTTTTAACCCTTTCGACAGGAGTCCCTCTTTTTCAGGCAAAAGGTGGCCCTGCAGAAGAAGAGGATCTTCCAAGTCGTCTTCTTGTTGCTCCCCGTGGCTCTTGGTGAGTTTGCATGAGCAGACACCTGAGAGCGACAGCCAGGCTGTGCTGCATGCCAGCTTTCCGCTGGCCAGCTTTCCTTTTGGGCCAGTATGGGCGGAAGCTCCCATGGCCCAAGCGCTTCCCGAGTACGTCCCGGACTGGGCCTGCCTTTTGGCCTGCCAGTAAGACTGGGAGTCTCCCAGCCATGCTGCTGCTCTGGCCACTGGACCACATGGCTTGCTTCGTCTGCAAGTCCGCGAGAGAAGGGCGTAGCTACTTCCAAGCCTGAACTGGGCATTCCCAGAGGGGAGGGGCCGTGCAGGGGGACCCATGGGGAGGTACGTACCTCTCCTAGCCCATGCAGCCTGGTCTCGGGGCTCCCTGAAGCAGCGAGGGGAAGCGGGGAATAGCTCTGGGGCACTGAGCACACCTGAGGCTCACGGCTGCGCAGTCCCCTCAAGCCTGGGCCGATGGCTTCCGGGCAGAGGCGCGTCCTCTCTCCGCACCCCGCGTTCCCCACCTCCTCAGCTCACCTGCTGCCCCACCCCTAAGGCAACAGGCCGGAGACAACGCGACTGCAGGCATCGCTAGCGACCCCAGTAAAATAACTCTCTCTTGATGATGTGAATTGCAGCTGCTGTCTACTGCGGGACCTCACTGTCAGGGTGGACAATGCAGCCAAAGGGACTGCTGGAGGTCGGTGACTCCTGTGGCACAGGCACCTCTCGCAACAGAGCATCGCTGAGAGCGGCTGGATAAATCACGGGCTCTCCTGCTGCCACGCAGGGTGACCCAAAGAAGCAGCAGCTTGTGCCGAGTCTTCCTAGGGAAGCCTCTCCTGGGAAGCCCCGGCGGCTCTGGTAGCGGATGCTCAAACCGAGCGTTTTTCCCTTTCAGGCGCCGGCACTTGTGTCTGCAGAAGACCTGAAGACCCTGCGGTAAGAGACGTTTCCTGAGCTGGCATTGGTTCTGTGCAGAAGCGTCAGCCGACCTCGTGCTACCTGCACTCGTTTTGCTAACAGCCAGGGCTCCCATACCTCCTACCTGCCTTTGCCTTCTGCTCAAACTGGTGTGGAAGGGAAGCGCTCGCAAAGCAGGGGAAGCACACGTGTCTCTCCTTCTTGCTGAGCTGAGACGCTCCCCAGAGGGGACTGGCCGCTCTCTGACAAGATCTGCTTTCCTGTCATGCAGGAACTTTTGCGTTTTGTTGGCGGAGCAAAGACAAATGATGCAGCTTCTGCTGGAGGAGGTGGCTCAACTGAGGGCGGAGATCAGCAGGGCAAAGGTGATGCTGCGTTTTGGGGAAGGAGGCTTGGCTGGGCAGAACCCCCGAGAAAGCACTCCTTGGGCTTGTTGGTGGGGTCAGACTGCTGACGGCAGCAAGCCAGCCTTTGCCCCAGGGGCTTGCTGGGTGAGCTTCTGCGCTGCACAGGCCCTTCTCCAGGCCCAGTTTAAGCAGGCTGCTTGAGGCAGCAGAGGACTCCCGAGAGCCTTCCCTTGGCACGCCGGCACTCTGGCTCCTCTGGCTGGGCTCCTGAGGCAGGGAGGAGACCCAGGCACGCTGACGGGGCCAGCTGTCGCTTGCAGGGCCCGAGCCCATCTCCCCGCTGACCTGCAGAGCGTGGAGGGTGGCGATGAGGGTGTGGCGACCCTCGTCAACCCACCTCGTGGCCATGGCCGTGGCCGTGGACACAGATTCTCTTCCTCAGTCCTCGTGGCTCACGTCAGCAGCAGAGAGTCTTGCAGCTCTGTGGACGAGGCTTGCCTTGCCTTTCTGACACTGGCCCTTTGCCTCTGCCAGCGCTAGCAGCCACGCTGAAGTGCCTGCTGATGTGGTCCTTTTCTGTGTTCATTTATGGCGTTCCCAGGAAGTGAACCAGGCAGTGTCCCAGATGGCTTCGGAAGTCTACGTCGAGATGTCTGACTGGGCCCTGAAAAGCTCTGGTATGGACACAAGCAGCCCAGTCTCCTTGCCCTGCGCTTGTCTGCAGCACTCCCCAAAGAAGCCCGTGCTCCGGGCGCTGCTCTCCAAAGTGGGGGAGCTTCAATGCTTCATGGGGTCCAAGAGCAAGGCTGTGGCACAGTGGCTCTCTCAGACTCCCTCCCAGTCCTGCCCTCGGCCTCCGCACGGGGGCCTGCGCACGGGTGCCTCCGCCGCTGCCCCCGCACGTGTTCCTGTGCTGTTGGAAGGGCTCTCTTCCTCTCCACTGCATTGGAAGAGGGAACGGCTGGGCCATCCTTTGCTGCCCATGCCGCAAGCCCTCAGTTTTGGTGTGCTGTCATTCACGTGGGCGCCCGCTGTCTCCCAGAACCCTCAGACCTTCTCCTCGTGGCGCTGTGAGAGAAGCAGTCACCACCAGGCCGGTGGCTGCTGTCATTCCCCTGCGCAGCTGGGCACCCCCAGCGGCGTGGGGAGGAGGAGAGGACTGACAGACGTGGAGCTGGCCGGCAGCATCAGAAATACTGTCTGAGCACCGAGTCCCCCTAGAATGTGGCCTCTTCCCGTCACCTGCTCTCCCTCCCTTCCAGGTGCCACCATCGACATGCAGAGAACTTCCGAGACCTACATCTGCAAAGAGAATTGGGGCTGCAGGCTTTTATGGCTCTTTCGCACTGCCAACCCTCCCGACACTATTTTGCAGGTATCGTAGCAGAACTCCTCAGGGAAGGTTTCCTGCCTCCCGCTGAAGTTGGGGACCGACCTCAGGGGCTCTGCCCTCGCTCCAGTGGCACTGCTCAAGCCCACAGTGTTGATCAGGTTCCTGAAAGCAAAGCTCGCACACAGGGCTGGGCTTGCTAGCAATCAGCGCTTCCCCTCAGGAGGGGAATGGAGCTGAACGGAGCCAAACTGCTGCATCTCGCCCACAGTGCTCTGCCCCAGCTGGGTGAAAGACTTTCTCCCTGGTGACCCCGTTTCCACGCCCATCCCTAACAGCGCCTTTTTGGGGCTGGCAGGCGGGAGGTGGGGGGTGCCCTGCAGAGCCACTGGGCAGAGAGGTGTTTCTGCTAGGCCCTGACTGGGACGGTTTCATAACCGCTGGTCTCCTCTGCCCCATAATCCTGAGAGCCCCCTTTCAGTCAGGCAGGGACGAAGGCCTCCTGCTTCTGTCCATTTCCTCCCACACGCCTCATTTTCAAGCCAAAATAGACCCCAAGGAAACAACGGCGCCTACGCTTCAAGCTACGCGGGCCACTGTGTTGGCCCCAACACTCTCTCACTCTTCCTTGCTCTCGCGTTCTGCTTGCAGCCGGATGTTTCCCCAGGAAACTGCTGGCCTTTACAAGGGGATCAGGGCCAGGTGGTCATCAGGTTGCCAGCACGAGTCCACCTGACTGCCGTCACTGTGCAGCACATCTCCAAAGAAGTCTCTCCATCTGGGACCATCATTAGCGCCCCCAGAGACGTCGCTGTCTTTGTGAGTCTCTGCTGGGCGCTTCTGGCGGGGATCTGGCCCTGGGGCAAAGCCATGGCAGGGTCTTGCTTGCTTTTGTGCGTCCTCTGAGGTTTGCGTCCTGCTCTCTCCTGAGCACTGCAGTGCCCTAGCGGGACACTTCAAGGGCTCTAGGGGTTTCATCCCTCTTGAGACTTGTTTGGGACAAGCACCTCAGGGTTCCTGAGCAGAAGTCAAGGCCGAGCCTGAGCTCCACCACAGCGAGTGCTAGCCTACTGCTAGAGCCCCAGGAGAGGGTGGGGAGATAGCAGGGCTGATCCAGCACGTAGGTTCCCTCTTTGTGGGGACGAGTCTGAGCTGCTCTCCTTGTGCTTTGCCCCTGAGGGAGTGGATGCGGACGGAGAAGAGGAAACTCTCCTTGGGACGTTCACGTACAACGTGGCAAAGGAGACCATTCAGACCTTCCCTCTGAAGGTACGGGCCACGCGCAGGGGCAAGGTGCCGGGGAGCAAACCAGGTTTGCCTGCAAGTCCATGGCAGGAAGAGCGTGAATGCTTTCTCCCTGGGCCGAGGGACAGTGTCCTCTCCTCCCAGCACAGCGTGCCCCTTCTCTCCCCGTGCTCTCACGCCTGCCAGGAGGAAAGCGGGCAGAGCAGACAGCGGGAGCTTGGTGGGGTTGCACAGCAGCCGCCCCCCGCACAGGAGCACCTCCCCGGCCTCTCTGCCAGCACAGAGCAAGCAGCAGAGGGAAGGGGCAGAGGGGAGGGAGACTGAGCCCCAGCAGGGCTGGCATGCAGAGGATGCCAGCTGCCTTCCCCCTTCCCGTGTCCCCAGCAGCCCCGGTACCAGCAGCGAGCCTCAGATTGCCACAGCCGCTCCCACCCACTTGCAGGAGCTCGTTCCTGAGCAGGAGCAGGGCTGGCAGGGAGGGACACCTTCATTGCATTGTCGCTCCTAACAGCCCCGCTTCCTTTTCCCGCTTTTCTTCCCAGAACGCGCCGCTTCCCAGAGCCTTTGCACGTGTCAAACTTCTGGTGAAGAGCAACTGGGGAAACCCAGCGTACACCTGCATTTATCGAGTGCAGGTTCACGGGAAGATGGCAGAACCAGAAAGCCTCGAGTAAAGCCAGAGGAAAAAGAGAAGGGCATACAGAAAAGAGCAGCAGAAGGGGAAGGAACAAGAAAATAAAAAAGATGTGGCAATTCAGATTGGTGCAGAAGCTCTGTCTCCAAAGTGGGGTGCGCAAGAAGGCCCTTTGGGGGGAGGGCGGGAGCGTGCGGGAACCGTTAGGACCTCTCCTTAATTTTTTCTGCAACCTGAGGAAGGCAGTAAGCACTCCTGAGGTTTACTCCAGAGAGGAGAGGCCCAGCCTGGCACCGCTCCTTCTCCCGCCACCCCGGGAGGCTCCGCAAGCGGCACCGGCCCAGGGCGGGCAGAGGGGCCCGGCTGCAGTTTACCACAGGCAGACGGCCACCCGGCCCCGAGCGGGCTCTGCAGGAGCTCTCCCCGGAGCCCGCCCACCCTCTTCCTGGCCTCTCAGCCAATGGCGCCCGCCAGGCAGTGACAGGCAGGGCCCGCCCCCAGCCAGTGCAGCGCCCTTCTCTGTCCCCGCCCCCTCCGGCCCGCTGCCGTGGCAACGGGGCCGACTGCAGGCACGGCCTGCGGGCCGAGCGAGGAGCCTTGGGACAGCTCTTCGGGGCTGCCAGGGCCGGGGGCTGGGAGCTCCTCCCTTAC
Source organism: Platalea leucorodia (assembly GCF_965183815.1). Lineage (NCBI taxonomy): Eukaryota > Metazoa > Chordata > Aves > Pelecaniformes > Threskiornithidae > Platalea > Platalea leucorodia. Next base: position 23,723 of record NW_028121460.1, on the reverse strand, counting down.
TTTCCCGACGGCGGCGCCGCAGGAGCAGATGGAACCGTTTGGCCTAGCACCTTCCCAGCATCCCGGCTGTCGGTTTGTCGGTGACCCCCCAGTTTCTGTGAAAGGGGGGTGGGGAGCCTGTCTGAGCGGCCTGTGGGAAAGCCCCCCGTTCCTCGGCCCATCAACGTCCCCGCTCTAGAGCTGGCTGCTCTCTGTCGGGGGTCCTTTTGTGTCACATTGAGTAGTGTCGACGGGGAATTTTCCAGCGCTTGGCCCCTGGTTATTCTCCCCTTGGCATTGGGACGACCCTGACCCGTCTTTCCTCTTGACGGACCACCCTCTCTGGGGTTCCCAGAAAGGCTGTGCGGTTCTGCAGCCCTTGGGCTGTTCCCGTCATGGGCTCCACCATGTAACACTCGAGGCCCCTCGGTCCCCCAGTGCTGCATTCTGCAACACTTGGCTGTTCCCTCCCGCTGTTGCTATCATGGGCATCGTGTCCTGGGCTACAACGCCGCCTGCGCTAAGGACATCCCGGGCAGCCAGTCGGAAAGCTCGTCCAAAGGGTTCCAGGGATGGGGAGGGTTAGAACCCCGTCTTCCTGGCAGCTGTCTAACAGCAGGGAGTATTGGGAGGGGGTCAGGGTGGCAGGAGCATTCCCTGCGGGGTGCTGGAGGCTCCCAAGGGGTTCCTGAGAGATGGGGCTGGGGAGTGGGCATCCCAGGATGCTCGGGGGGGTTCTCATGCTGCTGGAAATGGTTTGTAAAGCTAAGCAGAAACAGCAATTGTGCCATTAGCTTTGTATGACGGTAGGCACCTTAGGTGGGACCATCCCCCGTGCATCCAGCGCCGTAATAAAGAGAATGCCTGCTTCTCGATGCTACGTTGGTGTGAAGAGGCTGATTCCCCATTTCGGTGACAGTTTGGGCGACCCAGATGGGACTCCGCTTCTGAATCTCGACGGATCCGCGGGATCGCAGGACCCCCAGCCGGCACCGAGGGATTCTCGGGAAGAACCTCCGAAGCCCGGACCGAAGAGCTGTGAGCAGGACCCCTGGGAAGGTAAAGGCATCCCTTTTCTGATTAAAAGGGCGGTTGCCTGCCCGTCAGGCGCGGCGAAGGCCTCGCAGGGTTGGGCTGTAAAGGTACCTAAGGGAAGGATTGGATCCTATGGGGCCCAAGTCCCTAGGACACCTGTGTCTGGAAACCTTTGGCCGAAGGGGTGGGTTGGAGTCCCACTGAAGGTAATCTAGGGGTTCGAGTCCCCTTCTGGGGAATGCCTCTGACTATTTTGTGCCAAGTTATTGTTTCTCTGTTTGGTGTTGCTGTATCTTTTATGGCGGGCACTAAGCCCGCTGCGGAAGGGGGGACTCGGAAAAGATCTCCCCTAGGACGTATCGTGAAACATTGGAGGAAATTGGGAGGGGAGCCTCTCACTCGGAAACAGCTTCTAGAATATGGTAACAATTGGTGGCCAATGTATAGTCTCGAAGATCAGGCAAAATGGCCAAAGAATGGAACTCTAAGATATACTACTATAGTACAACTGATGGTACTTTGCAGGCGGGAGGGTAAATGGGATGAAGTAGCAGACGTGGATTTATTTTTCACACTAAGGAACCACCCGGAATGGCAGAAGGAATGCAGAATAATCCCACAGGATCCTCTGATCTTGGCTCTAGAAAAGGAGGGGAGGGGTAGGAATTTAAAACGATGGGGTTCTGCTTGTAGAAAATCCGCTCCTTTCGTACAAGCCCGTCTTGCCTCTTACTGGGTTTTTCTTCTTGGCACACAAAAGAGTTCCGAAAGGAGAAACGCTGGCAGAAGCAGCTGCCCCACGGGTTGAGAGCAAAGCCCCCGTTCCAGGCTGCTTTCTGGTTTCCCGGGGGTGCCCAGGAGAGCTGGAACCCAGCCCGGCAGCACAGGCCAGGCAGTCGCCCGGCACAGGAGCGTGGCAGGGTTCGGCGGGCCCAGAGGCATGTGCTCCCACCGCCCAGGAGAGCGGCAGCCGTGCTGCCCCAGGGGAGCCCACCGGCTCTCCCCGCCCTGCTGCGCCCTGGGGAGCCCCAGTGTGATGTCAGAGCCACCAGTGTGAGGTCAGAGCTGGCCGCCCGCACAGCTCTGTGGCGCGCGGGCGAGGAGCCCCCAGCTGCCGTGTGGCTCTTGCCCTGGGCAGGCGCGCTCCTGCTGTGGGGCAGCGTGGGGCTGCTGCCGGAGCTGTTTTTGCCTGGGCAGGCCACGCTGCTGGGGCTGAGGGGGAAGAGCGGAGCGGGGAGCCTGCCTTTGCCCAGAGATGGCGAGGAGAAAGGCCGCCGAGAGAAGACGCCAAGGGCCCTCCCAAGGCTCCTTGGGGAACGAGGCTGGCCAACAGCCGGCAGGGGAGGCAGCGGGGCCGAGCCGCTGCCAGACGAGTAGGTACGAAGCCTGGCATGTGCCCGGGGCATCAGGTTGGGCTGGTAGCACGGACGTGGCCTAGCACGGTCAGTGGGGTGCGGAGCAGCCTGGGGAAGCCGACAGAAGTTTTCTGAAGAAGAGCCCCGTGGCTTGCGACGCCCCCCTTCTGTGGGGACGGGTCTCGGCGGAAAGCCTGGCTCACTCTCGCAGCCAAAAGGCAGTGTGCAGCAGGGGCTTTTGGGGAGGCGGTAGCCTCGTGCTGCAGGGTCGGAGCCCAGCCCTGCTGCACGGGGAGGCCAAGCCCCTGGGGCCTGAGACTGGCCCCCTCGGGACGCTGAGGCGCGATCCTGCCTGGCTGATGGGAGCAGCTGTGCGGGGCAGAGAGGGGTCGGGAGACCTGGGAGTGCCCAGGGAAGAGGTGGGGGGGGCGGTGGGGGGGGACAGCAACCCGTGCCCCCTCCCCGAACGGCCACTGGGAGGTGTCTGCCGCGGGGCAGGGTGGGGCCGGGGGCCAGGGAGCAGGGAGGGACGGGCTGAGAATCGGGCTGTGCTGCCGGGTGGGCTTCCCGAGGCGGGGGGTCTGCTGCTGCCAGCTTGCTCCCACTGCAGGCCTGTAAAGCAAAGGATGGGGAAAGGAGAGGGGGGGCCCGCTGGGAGCAGCCCAGCTGTGCTGGCCTCTCTCGCTGCTGCTGGGACGGCCCGTCCTCTGGCAAGGGCCGCCACTCAGGCTACTCCTGCCCGCCTTCTTCACTGTGCTCGCCGATTGACCCTTGCTTCTGCGCAAACGCAGTCCTAGGATCACGTAGACGTTGTCCTTCAAGACTACTGTTGCCATTCTTCTGTTTCTTCCTATCTTCATGGTTCCGTGCATCTGTTCTCCCAAGGCCGAGTTGTCTGTAACGAGATTATCCCGGAGCCCCCTCTTATCTTATAACTATTCTTCTAGCTACTCCCTAAATCACATCAAACTGTAAGGCATTCACAACACCCTTAAATCACACCAGGGTGTCTTCTGAGCTAATGAAGAGACTAAGGTATTTACCACATCTTTCTTGCTCTTGTGGTTTTTAACCCTTTCGACAGGAGTCCCTCTTTTTCAGGCAAAAGGTGGCCCTGCAGAAGAAGAGGATCTTCCAAGTCGTCTTCTTGTTGCTCCCCGTGGCTCTTGGTGAGTTTGCATGAGCAGACACCTGAGAGCGACAGCCAGGCTGTGCTGCATGCCAGCTTTCCGCTGGCCAGCTTTCCTTTTGGGCCAGTATGGGCGGAAACTCCCATGGCCCAAGCGCTTCCCGAGTACGTCCCGGACTGGGCCTGCCTTTTGGCCTGCCAGTAAGACTGGGAGTCTCCCAGCCATGCTGCTGCTCTGGCCACTGGACCACATGGCTTGCTTCGTCTGCAAGTCCGCGAGAGAAGGGCGTAGCTACTTCCAAGCCTGAACTGGGCATTCCCAGAGGGGAGGGGCCGTGCAGGGGGACCCATGGGGAGGTACGTACCTCTCCTAGCCCATGCAGCCTGGTCTCGGGGCTCCCTGAAGCAGCGAGGGGAAGCGGGGAATAGCTCTGGGGCACTGAGCACACCTGAGGCTCACGGCTGCGCAGTCCCCTCAAGCCTGGGCCGATGGCTTCCGGGCAGAGGCGCGTCCTCTCTCCGCACCCCGCGTTCCCCACCTCCTCAGCTCACCTGCTGCCCCACCCCTAAGGCAACAGGCCGGAGACAACGCGACTGCAGGCATCGCTAGCGACCCCAGTAAAATAACTCTCTCTTGATGATGTGAATTGCAGCTGCTGTTTACTGCGGGACCTCACTGTCAGGGTGGACAATGCAGCCAAAGGGACTGCTGGAGGTCGGTGACTCCTGTGGCACAGGCACCTCTCGCAACAGAGCATCGCTGAGAGCGGCTGGATAAATCACGGGCTCTCCTGCTGCCACGCAGGGTGACCCAAAGAAGCAGCAGCTTGTGCCGAGTCTTCCTAGGGAAGCCTCTCCTGGGAAGCCCCGGCGGCTCTGGTAGCGGATGCTCGAACCGAGCGTTTTTCCCTTTCAGGCGCCGGCACTTGTGTCTGCAGAAGACCTGAAGACCCTGCGGTAAGAGACGTTTCCTGAGCTGGCATTGGTTCTGTGCAGAAGCGTCAGCCGACCTCGTGCTACCTGCACTCGTTTTGCTAACAGCCAGGGCTCCCATACCTCCTACCTGCCTTTGCCTTCTGCTCAAACTGGTGTGGAAGGGAAGCGCTCGCAAAGCAGGGGAAGCACACGTGTCTCTCCTCTTGCTGAGACGCTCCCCAGAGGGGACTGGCCGCTCTCTGACAAGATCTGCTTTCCTGTCATGCAGGAACTTTTGCGTTTTGTTGGCGGAGCAAAGACAAATGATGCAGCTTCTGCTGGAGGAGGTGGCTCAACTGAGGGCGGAGATCAGCAGGGCAAAGGTGATGCTGCGTTTTGGGGAAGGAGGCTTGGCTGGGCAGAACCCCCGAGAAAGCACTCCTTGGGCTTGTTGGTGGGGTCAGACTGCTGACGGCAGCAAGCCAGCCTTTGCCCCAGGGGCTTGCTGGGTGAGCTTCTGCGCTGCACAGGCCCTTCTCCAGGCCCAGTTTAAGCAGGCTGCTTGAGGCAGCAGAGGACTCCCGAGAGCCTTCCCTTGGCACGCCGGCACTCTGGCTCCTCTGGCTGGGCTCCTGAGGCAGGGAGGAGACCCAGGCACGCTGACGGGGCCAGCCGTCGCTTGCAGGGCCCGAGCCCATCTCCCCGCTGACCTGCAGAGCGTGGAGGGTGGGGATGAGGGTGTGGTGACCCTCGTCAACCCACCTCGTGGCCATGGCCGTGGCCGTGGACACAGATTCTCTTCCTCAGTCCTCGTGGCTCACGTCAGCAGCAGAGAGTCTTGCAGCTCTGTGGACGAGGCTTGCCTTGCCTTTCTGACACTGGCCCTTTGCCTCTGCCAGCGCTAGCAGCCACGCTGAACTGCCCGCTGATGTGGTCCTTTTCTGTGTTCGTTTATGGCGTTCCCAGGAAGTGAACCAGGCAGTGTCCCAGATGGCTTCGGAAGTCTACGTCGAGATGTCTGACTGGGCCCTGAAAAGCTCTGGTATGGACACAAGCAGCCCAGTCTCCTTGCCTTGCGCTTGTCTGCAGCACTCCCCAAAGAAGCCTGTGCTCCGGGCGCTGCTCTCCAAAGTGGGGGAGCTTCAATGCTTCATGGGGTCCAAGAGCAAGGCTGTGGCACAGTGGCTCTCTCAGACTCCCTCCCAGTCCTGCCCTCGGCCTCCGCACGGGGGCCTGCGCACGGGTGCCTCCGCCGCTGCCCCCGCACGTGTTCCTGTGCTGTTGGAAGGGCTCTCTTCCTCTCCACTGCATTGGAAGAGGGAACGGCTGGGCCACCCTTTGCTGCCCATGCCGCAAGCCCTCAGTTTTGGTGTGCTGTCATTCACGTGGGCGCCCGCTGTCTCCCAGAACCCTCAGACCTTCTCCTCGTGGCGCTGTGAGAGAAGCAGTCACCACCAGGCCGGTGGCTGCTGTCATTCCCCTGCGCAGCTGGGCACCCCCAGCGGCGTGGGGAGGAGGAGAGGACTGACAGACGTGGAGCTGGCCGGCAGCATCAGAATGTGGCCTCTTCCCGTCACCTGCTCTCCCTCCCTTCCAGGTGCCACCATCGACATGCAGAGAACTTCCGAGACCTACATCTGCAAAGAGAATTGGGGCTGCAGGCTTTTATGGCTCTTTCGCACTGCCAACCCTCCCGACACTATTTTGCAGGTATCGTAGCAGAACTCCTCAGGGAAGGTTTCCTGCCTCCCGCTGAAGTTGGGGACCGACCTCAGGGGCTCTGCCCTCGCTCCAGTGGCACTGCTCAAGCCCACAGTGTTGATCAGGTTCCTGAAAGCAAAGCTCGCACACAGGGCTGGGCTTGCTAGCAATCAGCGCTTCCCCTCAGGAGGGGAATGGAGCTGAACGGAGCCAAACTGCTGCATCTCGCCCACAGTGCTCTGCCCCAGCTGGGTGAAAGACTTTCTCCCTGGTGACCCCGTTTCCACGCCCATCCCTAACAGCGCCTTTTTGGGGCTGGCAGGCGGGAGGTGGGGGTGCCCTGCAGAGCCACTGGGCAGAGAGGTGTTTCTGCTAGGCTCTGACTGGGACGGTTTCATAACCGCTGGTCTCCTCTGCCCCATAATCCTGAGAGCCCCCTTTCAGTCAGGCAGGGACGAAGGCCTCCTGCTTCTGTCCATTTCCTCCCACGCGCCTCATTTTCAAGCCAAAATAGACCCCACGGACACAACGGCGCCTACGCTTCAAGCTACGTGGGCCACTGTGTTGGCCCCAACACTCTCTCACTCTTCCTTGCTCTCGCGTTCTGCTTGCAGCCGGATGTTTCCCCAGGAAACTGCTGGCCTTTACAAGGGGATCAGGGCCAGGTGGTCATCAGGTTGCCAGCACGAGTCCACCTGACTGCCGTCACTGTGCAGCACATCTCCAAAGAAGTCTCTCCATCTGGGACCGTCATCAGCGCCCCCAGAGACGTCGCTGTCTTTGTGAGTCTCTGCTGGGCGCTTCTGGCGGGGATCTGGCCCTGGGGGAAAGCCATGGCAGGGTCTTGCTTGCTTTTGTGCGTCCTCTGAGGTTTGCGTCCTGCTCTCTCCTGAGCACTGCAGTGCCCTAGCGGGACACTTCAAGGGCTCTAGGGGTTTCATCCCTCTTGAGACTTGCTTGGGACAAGCACCTCAGGGTTCCTGAGCAGAAGTCAAGGCCGAGCCTGAGCTCCACCACAGCGAGTGCTAGCCTACTGCTAGAGCCCCAGGAGAGGGTGGGGAGATAGCAGGGCTGATCCAGCACGTAGGTTCCCTCTTTGTGGGGACGAGTCTGAGCTGCTCTCCTTGTGCTTTGCCCCTGAGGGAGTGGATGCGGACGGAGAAGAGGAAACTCTCCTTGGGACGTTCACGTACAACGTGGCAAAGGAGACCATTCAGACCTTCCCTCTGAAGGTACGGGCCACGCGCAGGGGCAAGGTGCCGGGGAGCAAACCAGGTTTGCCTGCAAGTCCATGGCAGGAAGAGCGTGAATGCTTTCTCCCTGGGCCAAGGGACAGTGTCCTCTCCTCCCAGCACAGCGTGCCCCTTCTCTCCCCGTGCTCTCACGCCTGCCAGGAGGAAAGCGGGCAGAGCAGACAGCGGGAGCTTGGTGGGGTTGCACAGCAGCCGCCCCCCGCACAGGAGCACCTCCCCGGCCTCTCTGCCAGCACAGAGCAAGCAGCAGAGGGAAGGGGCAGAGGGGAGGGAGACTGAGCCCCAGCAGGGCTGGCATGCAGAGGATGCCAGCTGCCTTCCCCCTTCCCGTGTCCCCAGCAGCCCCGGTACCAGCAGCGAGCCTCAGATTGCCACAGCCGCTCCCACCCACTTGCAGGAGCTCGTTCCTGAGCAGGAGCAGGGCTGGCAGGGGGAGGCACCTTCATTGCATTGTCGCTCCTAACAGCCCCGCTTCCTTTTCCCGCTTTTCTTCCCAGAACGCGCCGCTTCCCAGAGCCTTTGCACGTGTCAAACTTCTGGTGAAGAGCAACTGGGGAAACCCAGCGTACACCTGCATTTATCGAGTGCAGGTTCACGGGAAGATGGCAAAACCAGAAAGCCTCGAGTAAAGCCAGAGGAAAAAGAGAAGGGCATACAGAAAAGAGCAGCAGAAGGGGAAGGAACAAGAAAATAAAAAAGATGTGGCAATTCAGATTGGTGCAGAAGCTCTGTCTCCAAAGTGGGGTGCGCAAGAAGGCCCTTTGGGGGGAGGGCGGGAGCGTGCTGGAACCGTTAGGACCTCTCCTTAATTTTTTCTGCAACCTGAGGAAGGCAGTAAGCACTCCTGAGGTTTACTCCAGAGAGGAGAGGCCCAGCCTGGCACCGCTCCTTCTCCCGCCACCCCGGGAGGCTCCGCAAGCGGCACCGGCCCAGGGCGGGCAGAGGGGCCCGGCTGCAGTTTACCACAGGCAGACGGCCACCCGGCCCCGACCGGGCTCTGCAGGAGCTCTCCCCGGAGCCCGCCCACCCTCTTCCTGGCCTCTCAGCCAATGGCGCCCGCCAGGCAGTGACAGGCAGGGCCCGCCCCCAGCCAGTGCAGCGCCCTTCTCTGTCCCCGCCCCCTCCGGCCCGCTGCCGTGGCAACGGGGCCGACTGCAGGCACGGCCTGCGGGCCGAGCGAGGAGCCTTGGGATAGCTCTTCGGGGCTGCCAGGGCCGGGGGCTGGGAGCTCCTCCCTTACTTTCCCGACGGCGGCGCCGCAGGAGCAGATGGAACCGTTTGGCCTAGCACCTTCCCAGCATCCCGGCTGTCGGTTTGTCGGTGACCCCCCAGTTTCTGTGAAAGGGGGGTGGGGAGCCTGTCTGAGCGGCCTGTGGGAAAGCCCCCCGTTCCTCGGCCCATCAACGTCCCCGCTCTAGAGCTGGCTGCTCTCTGTCGGGGGTCCTTTTGTGTCACATTGAGTAGTGTCGACGGGGAATTTTCCAGCGCTTGGCCCCTGGTTATTCTCCCCTTGGCATTGGGACGACCCTGACCCGTCTTTCCTCTTGACGGACCACCCTCTCTGGGGTTCCCAGAAAGGCTGTGCGGTTCTGCAGCCCTTGGGCTGTTCCCGTCATGGGCTCCACCATGTAACACTCGAGGCCCCTCGGTCCCCCAGTGCTGCATTCTGCAACACTTGGCTGTTCCCTCCCGCTGTTGCTATCATGGGCATCGTGTCCTGGGCTACAACGCCGCCTGCGCTAAGGACATCCCGGGCAGCCAGTCGGAAAGCTCGTCCAAAGGGTTCCAGGGATGGGGAGGGTTAGAACCCCGTCTTCCTGGCAGCTGTCTAACAGCAGGGAGTATTGGGAGGGGGTCAGGGTGGCAGGAGCATTCCCTGCGGGGTGCTGGAGGCTCCCAAGGGGTTCCTGAGAGATGGGGCTGGGGAGTGGGCATCCCAGGATGCTCGGGGGGGTTCTCATGCTGCTGGAAATGGTTTGTAAAGCTAAGCAGAAACGGCAATTGTCCCATTAGCTTTGTATGACGGTAGGCACCTTAGGTGGGACCATCCCCCGTGCATCCAGCGCCGTAATAAAGAGAATGCCTGCTTCTCGATGCTACGTTGGTGTGAAGAGGCTGATTCCCCATTTCGGTGACAGTTTGGGCGACCCAGATGGGACTCCGCTTCTGAATCTCGACGGATCCGCGGGATCGCAGGACCCCCAGCCGGCACCGAGGGATTCTCGGGAAGAACCTCCGAAGCCCGGACCGAAGAGCTCTGAGCAGGACCCCTGGGAAGGTAAAGGCATCCCTTTTCTGATTAAAAGGGCGGTTGCCTGCCCGTCAGGCGCGGCGAAGGCCTCGCAGGGTTGGGCTGTAAAGGTACCTAAGGGAAGGATTGGATCCTATGGGGCCCAAGTCCCTAGGACACCTGTGTCTGGAAACCTTTGGCCGAAGGGGTGGGTTGGAGTCCCACTGAAGGTAATCTAGGGGTTCGAGTCCCCTTCTGGGGAATGCCTCTGACTATTTTGTGCCAAGTTATTGTTTCTCTGTTTGGTGTTGCTGTATCTTTTATGGCGGGCACTAAGCCCGCTGCGGAAGGGGGGATTCGGAAAAGATCTCCCCTAGGACGTATCGTGAAACATTGGAGGAAATTGGGAGGGGAGCCTCTCACTCGGAAACAGCTTCTAGAATATGGTAACAATTGGTGGCCAATGTATAGTCTCGAAGATCAGGCAAAATGGCCAAAGAATGGAACTCTAAGATATACTACTATAGTACAACTGATGGTACTTTGCAGGCGGGAGGGTAAATGGGATGAAGTAGCAGACGTGGATTTATTTTTCACACTAAGGAACCACCCGGAATGGCAGAAGGAATGCAGAATAATCCCACAGGATCCTCTGATCTTGGCTCTAGAAAAGGAGGGGAGGGGTAGGAATTTAAAACGATGGGGTTCTGCTTGTAGAAAATCCGCTCCTTTCGTACAAGCCCGTCTTGCCTCTTACTGGGTTTTTCTTCTTGGCACACAAAAGAGTTCCGAAAGGAGAAACGCTGGCAGAAGCAGCTGCCCCACGGGTTGAGAGCAAAGCCCCCGTTCCAGGCGGCTTTCTGGTTTCCCGGGGGTGCCCAGGAGAGCTGGAACCCTGCCCGGCAGCACAGGCCAGGCAGCCGCCCGGCACAGGAGCGTGGCAGGATTCGGCGGGCCCAGAGGCATGTGCTCCCACCGCCCAGGAGAGCGGCAGCCGTGCTGCCCCAGGGGAGCCCACCGGCTCTCCCCGCCCTGCTGCGCCCTGGGGAGCCCCAGTGTGATGTCAGAGCCACCAGTGTGAGGTCAGAGCTGGCCGCCCGCACAGCCCTGTGGCGCGCGGGCAAGGAGCCCCCAGCTGCCGTGTGGCTCTTGCCCTGGGCAGGCGCGCTCCTGCTGTGGGGCAGCGTGGGGCTGCTGCCGGAGCTGTTTTTGCCTGGGCAGGCCACGCTGCTGGGGCTGAGGGGGAAGAGCGGAGCGGGGAGCCTGCCTTTGCCCAGAGATGGCGAGGAGAAAGGCCCCCGAGAGAAGACGCCAAGGGCCCTCCCAAGGCTCCTTGGGGAACGAGGCCGGCCAACAGCCGGCAGGGGAGGCAGCGGGGCCGAGCCGCTGCCAGACGAGTAGGTACGAAGCCTGGCATGTGCCCGGGGCATCAGGTTGGGCTGGTAGCACGGACGTGGCCTAGCACGGTCAGTGGGGTGCGGAGCAGCCTGGGGAAGCCGACAGAAGTTTTCTGAAGAAGAGCCCCGTGGCTTGCGACGCCCCCCTTCTGTGGGGACGGGTCTCGGCGGAAAGCCTGGCTCACTCTCGCAGCCAAAAGGCAGTGTGCAGCAGGGGCTTTTGGGGAGGCGGTAGCCTCGTGCTGCAGGGTCGGAGCCCAGCCCTGCTGCACGGGGAGGCCAAGCCCCTGGGGCCTGAGACTGGCCCCCTCGGGACGTTGAGGCGCGATCCTGCCTGGCTGATGGGAGCAGCTGTGCGGGGCAGAGAGGGGTCGGGAGACCTGGGAGTGCCCGGGGAAGAGGTGGGGGGGGCGGTGGGAGGGGACAGCAGCCCGTGCCCCCTCCCCGAACGGCCACTGGGAGGTGTCTGCCGCGGGGCAGGGTGGGGCCAGGGGCCAGGGAGCAGGGAGGGACGGGCTGAGAATCGGGCTGTGCTGCCGGGTGGGCTTCCCGAGGCGGGGGGTCTGCTGCTGCCAGCTTGCTCCCACTGCAGGCCTGTAAAGCAAAGGATGGGGGGGGGCGGGGGGAGCCCGCTGGGAGCAGCCCAGCTGTGCTGGCCTCTCTCGCTGCTGCTGGGACGGCCCGTCCTCTGGCAAGGGCCGCCACTCAGGCTACTCCTGCCCGCCTTCTTCACTGTGCTCGCTGATTGACCCTTGCTTCTGCGCAAACGCAGTCCTAGGATCACGTAGACGTTGTCCTTCAAGACTACTGTTGCCATTCTTCTGTTTCTTCCTATCTTCATGGTTCCGTGCATCTGTTCTCCCAAGGCCGAGTTGTCTGTAACGAGATTATCCCGGAGCCCCCTCTTATCTTATAACTGTTCTTCTAGCTACTCCCTAAATCACATCAAACTGTAAGGCATTCACAACACCCTTAAATCACACCAGGGTGTCTTCTGAGCTAATGAAGAGACTAAGGTATTTACCACATCTTTCTTGCTCTTGTGGTTTTTAACCCTTTCGACAGGAGTCCCTCTTTTTCAGGCAAAAGGTGGCCCTGCAGAAGAAGAGGATCTTCCAAGTCGTCTTCTTGTTGCTCCCCGTGGCTCTTGGTGAGTTTGCATGAGCAGACACCTGAGAGCGACAGCCAGGCTGTGCTGCATGCCAGCTTTCCGCTGGCCAGCTTTCCTTTTGGGCCAGTATGGGCGGAAACTCCCATGGCCCAAGCGCTTCCCGAGTACGTCCCGGAGTGGGCCTGCCTTTTGGCCTGCCAGTAAGACTGGGAGTCTCCCAGCCATGCTGCTGCTCTGGCCACTGGACCACATGGCTTGCTTCGTCTGCAAGTCCGCGAGAGAAGGGCGTAGCTACTTCCAAGCCTGAACTGGGCATTCCCAGAGGGGAGGGGCCGTGCAGGGGGACCCATGGGGAGGTACCTCTCCTAGCCCATGCAGCCTGGTCTCGGGGCTCCCTGAAGCAGCGAGGGGAAGCGGGGAATAGCTCTGGGGCACTGAGCACACCTGAGGCTCACGGCTGCGCAGTCCCCTCAAGCCTGGGCCGATGGCTTCCGGGCAGAGGCGCGTCCTCTCTCCGCACCCCGCGTTCCCCACCTCCTCAGCTCACCTGCTGCCCCACCCCTAAGGCAACAGGCCGGAGACAACGCGACTGCAGGCATCGCTAGCGACCCCAGTAAAATAACTCTCTCTTGATGATGTGAATTGCAGCTGCTGTCTACTGCGGGACCTCACTGTCAGGGTGGACAATGCAGCCAAAGGGACTGCTGGAGGTCGGTGACTCCTGTGGCACAGGCACCTCTCGCAACAGAGCATCGCTGAGAGCGGCTGGATAAATCACGGGCTCTCCTGCTGCCACGCAGGGTGACCCAAAGAAGCAGCAGCTTGTGCCGAGTCTTCCTAGGGAAGCCTCTCCTGGGAAGCCCCGGCGGCTCTGGTAGCGGATGCTCGAACCGAGCGTTTTTCCCTTTCAGGCGCCGGCACTTGTGTCTGCAGAAGACCTGAAGACCCTGCGGTAAGAGACGTTTCCTGAGCTGGCATTGGTTCTGTGCAGAAGCGTCAGCCGACCTCGTGCTACCTGCACTCGTTTTGCTAACAGCCAGGGCTCCCATACCTCCTACCTGCCTTTGCCTTCTGCTCAAACTGGTGTGGAAGGGAAGCGCTCGCAAAGCAGGGGAAGCACACGTGTCTCTCCTCTTGCTGAGACGCTCCCCAGAGGGGACTGGCCGCTCTCTGACAAGATCTGCTTTCCTGTCATGCAGGAACTTTTGCGTTTTGTTGGCGGAGCAAAGACAAATGATGCAGCTTCTGCTGGAGGAGGTGGCTCAACTGAGGGCGGAGATCAGCAGGGCAAAGGTGATGCTGCGTTTTGGGGAAGGAGGCTTGGCTGGGCAGAACCCCCGAGAAAGCACTCCTTGGGCTTGTTGGTGGGGTCAGACTGCTGACGGCAGCAAGCCAGCCTTTGCCCCAGGGGCTTGCTGGGTGAGCTTCTGCGCTGCACAGGCCCTTCTCCAGGCCCAGTTTAAGCAGGCTGCTTGAGGCAGCAGAGGACTCCCGAGAGCCTTCCCTTGGCACGCCGGCACTCTGGCTCCTCTGGCTGGGCTCCTGAGGCAGGGAGGAGACCCAGGCACGCTGACGGGGCCAGCCGTCGCTTGCAGGGCCCGAGCCCATCTCCCCGCTGACCTGCAGAGCGTGGAGGGTGGGGATGAGGGTGTGGCGACCCTCGTCAACCCACCTCGTGGCCATGGCCGTGGCCGTGGACACAGATTCTCTTCCTCAGTCCTCGTGGCTCACATCAGCAGCAGAGAGTCTTGCAGCTCCGTGGACGAGGCTTGCCTTGCCTTTCTGACACTGGCCCTTTGCCTCTGCCGGCGCTAGCAGCCACGCTGAAGTGCCTGCTGATGTGGTCCTTTTCTGTGTTCGTTTATGGCGTTCCCAGGAAGTGAACCAGGCAGCGTCCCAGATGGCTTCGGAAGTCTACGTCGAGATGTCTGACTGGGCCCTGAAAAGCTCTGGTATGGACACAAGCAGCCCAGTCTCCTTGCCCTGCGCTTGTCTGCAGCACTCCCCAAAGAAGCCCGTGCTCCGGGCGCTGCTCTCCAAAGTGGGGGAGCTTCAATGCTTCATGGGGTCCAAGAGCAAGGCTGTGGCACAGTGGCTCTCTCAGACTCCCTCCCAGTCCTGCCCTCAGCCTCCGCACGGGGGCCTGCGCACGGGTGCCTCCGCCGCTGCCCCCGCACGTGTTCCTGTGCTGTTGGAAGGGCTCTCTTCCTCTCCACTGCATTGGAAGAGGGAACGGCTGGGCCACCCTTTGCTGCCCATGCCGCAAGCCCTCAGTTTTGGTGTGCTGTCATTCACGTGGGCGCCCGCTGTCTCCCAGAACCCTCAGACCTTCTCCTCCTGGCGCTGTGAGAGAAGCAGTCACCACCAGGCCGGTGGCTGCCGTCATTCCCCTGCGCAGCTGGGCACCCCCAGCGGCGTGGGGAGGAGGAGAGGACTGACAGACGTGGAGCTGGCCGGCAGCATCAGAAATACTGTCTGAGCACTGAGTCCCCCTAGAATGTGGCCTCTTCCCGTCACCTGCTCTCCCTCCCTTCCAGGTGCCACCATCGACATGCAGAGAACTTCCGAGACCTACATCTGCGAAGAGAATTGGGGCTGCAGGCTTTTATGGCTCTTTCGCACTGCCAACCCCCCCGACACTATTTTGCAGGTATCGTAGCAGAACTCCTCAGGGAAGGTTTCCTGCCTCCCGCTGAAGTTGGGGACCGACCTCAGGGGCTCTGCCCTCGCTCCAGTGGCACTGCTCAAGCCCACAGTGTTGATCAGGTTCCTGAAAGCAAAGCTCGCACACAGGGCTGGGCTTGCTAGCAATCAGCGCTTCCCCTCAGGAGGGGAATGGAGCTGAACGGAGCCAAACCGCTGCATCTCGCCCACAGTGCTCTGCCCCAGCTGGGTGAAAGACTTTCTCCCTGGTGACCCCGTTTCCACGCCCATCCCTAACAGCGCCTTTTTGGGGCTGGCAGGCGGGAGGTGGGGGGTGCCCTGCAGAGCCACTGGGCAGAGAGGTGTTTCTGCTAGGCTCTGACTGGGACGGTTTCATAACCGCTGGTCTCCTCTGCCCCATAATCCTGAGAGCCCCCTTTCAGTCAGGCAGGGACGAAGGCCTCCTGCTTCTGTCCATTTCCTCCCACGCGCCTCATTTTCAAGGCAAAATAGACCCCACGGACACAACGGCGCCTACGCTTCAAGCTACGCGGGCCACTGTGTTGGCCCCAACACTCTCTCACTCTTCCTTGCTCTCGCGTTCTGCTTGCAGCCGGATGTTTCCCCAGGAAACTGCTGGCCTTTACAAGGGGATCAGGGCCAGGTGGTCATCAGGCTGCCAGCACGAGTCCATCTGACTGCCATCACTGTGCAGCACATCTCCAAAGAAGTCTCTCCATCTGGGACCGTCATCAGCGCCCCCAGAGACGTCGCTGTCTTTGTGAGTCTCTGCTGGGCGCTTCTGGCGGGGATCTGGCCCTGGGGGAAAGCCATGGCAGGGTCTTGCTTGCTTTTGTGCGTCCTCTGAGGTTTGCGTCCTGCTCTCTCCTGAGCACTGCAGTGCCCTAGCGGGACACTTCAAGGG
Source organism: Platalea leucorodia (assembly GCF_965183815.1). Taxonomy (NCBI): domain Eukaryota; kingdom Metazoa; phylum Chordata; class Aves; order Pelecaniformes; family Threskiornithidae; genus Platalea; species Platalea leucorodia. Next base: position 8,050 of record NW_028121460.1, on the reverse strand, counting down.
CTCTAGGGGTTTCATCCCTCTTGAGACTTGTTTGGGACAAGCACCTCAGGGTTCCTGAGCAGAAGTCAAGGCCGAGCCTGAGCTCCACCACAGCGAGTGCTAGCCTACTGCTAGAGCCTCAGGAGAGGGTGGGGAGATAGCAGGGCTGATCCAGCACGTAGGTTCCCTCTTTGTGGGGACGAGTCTGAGCTGCTCTCCTTGTGCTTTGCCCCTGAGGGAGTGGATGCGGACGGAGAAGAGGAAACTCTCCTTGGGACGTTCACGTACAACGTGGCAAAGGAGACCATTCAGACCTTCCCTCTGAAGGTACGGGCCACGCGCAGGGGCAAGGTGCCGGGGAGCAAACCAGGTTTGCCTGCAAGTCCATGGCAGGAAGAGCGTGAATGCTTTCTCTCTGGGCCGAGGGACAGTGTCCTCTCCTCCCAGCACAGCGTGCCCCTTCTCTCCCCGTGCTCTCACGCCTGCCAGGAGGAAAGCGGGCAGAGCAGACAGCGGGAGCTTGGTGGGGTTGCACAGCAGCCGCCCCCCGCACAGGAGCACCTCCCCGGCCTCTCTGCCAGCACAGAGCAAGCAGCAGAGGGAAGGGGCAGAGGGGAGGGAGACTGAGCCCCAGCAGGGCTGGCATGCAGAGGATGCCAGCTGCCTTCCCCCTTCCCGTGTCCCCAGCAGCCCCGGTACCAGCAGCGAGCCTCAGATTGCCACAGCCGCTCCCACGCACTTTCAGGAGCTCGTTCCTGAGCAGGAGCAGGGCTGGCAGGGGGAGGCACCTTCATTGCATTGTCGCTCCTAACACCCCCGCTTCCTTTTCCCGCTTTTCTTCCCAGAACGCGCCGCTTCCCAGAGCCTTTGCACGTGTCAAACTTCTGGTGAAGAGCAACTGGGGAAACCCAGCGTACACCTGCATTTATCGAGTGCAGGTTCACGGGAAGATGGCAAAACCAGAAAGCCTCGAGTAAAGCCAGAGGAAAAAGAGAAGGGCATACAGAAAAGAGCAGCAGAAGGGGAAGGAACAAGAAAATAAAAAAGATGTGGCAATTCAGATTGGTGCAGAAGCTCTGTCTCCAAAGTGGGGTGCGCAAGAAGGCCCTTTGGGGGGAGGGCGGGAGCGTGCTGGAACCGTTAGGACCTCTCCTTAATTTTTTCTGCAACCTGAGGAAGGCAGTAAGCACTCCTGAGGTTTACTCCAGAGAGGAGAGGCCCAGCCTGGCACCGCTCCTTCTCCCGCCACCCCGGGAGGCTCCGCAAGCGGCACCGGCCCAGGGCGGGCAGAGGGGCCCGGCTGCAGTTTACCACAGGCAGACGGCCACCCGGCCCCGACCGGGCTCTGCAGGAGCTCTCCCCGGAGCCCGCCCACCCTCTTCCTGGCCTCTCAGCCAATGGCGCCCGCCAGGCAGTGACAGGCAGGGCCCGCCCCCAGCCAGTGCAGCGCCCTTCTCTGTCCCCGCCCCCTCCGGCCCGCTGCCGTGGCAACGGGGCCGACTGCAGGCACGGCCTGCGGGCCGAGCGAGGAGCCTTGGGATAGCTCTTCGGGGCTGCCAGGGCCGGGGGCTGGGAGCTCCTCCCTTACTTTCCCGACGGCGGCGCCGCAGGAGCAGATGGAACCGTTTGGCCTAGCACCTTCCCAGCATCCCGGCTGTCGGTTTGTCGGTGACCCCCCAGTTTCTGTGAAAGGGGGGTGGGGAGCCTGTCTGAGCGGCCTGTGGGAAAGCCCCCCGTTCCTCGGCCCATCAACGTCCCCGCTCTAGAGCTGGCTGCTCTCTGTCGGGGGTCCTTTTGTGTCACATTGAGTAGTGTCGACGGGGAATTTTCCAGCGCTTGGCCCCTGGTTATTCTCCCCTTGGCATTGGGACGACCCTGACCCGTCTTTCCTCTTGACGGACCACCCTCTCTGGGGTTCCCAGAAAGGCTGTGCGGTTCTGCAGCCCTTGGGCTGTTCCCGTCATGGGCTCCACCATGTAACACTCGAGGCCCCTCGGTCCCCCAGTGCTGCATTCTGCAACACTTGGCTGTTCCCTCCCGCTGTTGCTATCATGGGCATCGTGTCCTGGGCTACAACGCCGCCTGCGCTAAGGACATCCCGGGCAGCCAGTCGGAAAGCTCGTCCAAAGGGTTCCAGGGATGGGGAGGGTTAGAACCCCGTCTTCCTGGCAGCTGTCTAACAGCAGGGAGTATTGGGAGGGGGTCAGGGTGGCAGGAGCATTCCCTGCGGGGTGCTGGAGGCTCCCAAGGGGTTCCTGAGAGATGGGGCTGGGGAGTGGGCATCCCAGGATGCTCGGGGGGGTTCTCATGCTGCTGGAAATGGTTTGTAAAGCTAAGCAGAAACGGCAATTGTCCCATTAGCTTTGTATGACGGTAGGCACCTTAGGTGGGACCATCCCCCGTGCATCCAGCGCCGTAATAAAGAGAATGCCTGCTTCTCGATGCTACGTTGGTGTGAAGAGGCTGATTCCCCATTTCGGTGACAGTTTGGGCGACCCAGATGGGACTCCGCTTCTGAATCTCGACGGATCCGCGGGATCGCAGGACCCCCAGCCGGCACCGAGGGATTCTCGGGAAGAACCTCCGAAGCCCGGACCGAAGAGCTCTGAGCAGGACCCCTGGGAAGGTAAAGGCATCCCTTTTCTGATTAAAAGGGCGGTTGCCTGCCCGTCAGGCGCGGCGAAGGCCTCGCAGGGTTGGGCTGTAAAGGTACCTAAGGGAAGGATTGGATCCTATGGGGCCCAAGTCCCTAGGACACCTGTGTCTGGAAACCTTTGGCCGAAGGGGTGGGTTGGAGTCCCACTGAAGGTAATCTAGGGGTTCGAGTCCCCTTCTGGGGAATGCCTCTGACTATTTTGTGCCAAGTTATTGTTTCTCTGTTTGGTGTTGCTGTATCTTTTATGGCGGGCACTAAGCCCGCTGCGGAAGGGGGGATTCGGAAAAGATCTCCCCTAGGACGTATCGTGAAACATTGGAGGAAATTGGGAGGGGAGCCTCTCACTCGGAAACAGCTTCTAGAATATGGTAACAATTGGTGGCCAATGTATAGTCTCGAAGATCAGGCAAAATGGCCAAAGAATGGAACTCTAAGATATACTACTATAGTACAACTGATGGTACTTTGCAGGCGGGAGGGTAAATGGGATGAAGTAGCAGACGTGGATTTATTTTTCACACTAAGGAACCACCCGGAATGGCAGAAGGAATGCAGAATAATCCCACAGGATCCTCTGATCTTGGCTCTAGAAAAGGAGGGGAGGGGTAGGAATTTAAAACGATGGGGTTCTGCTTGTAGAAAATCCGCTCCTTTCGTACAAGCCCGTCTTGCCTCTTACTGGGTTTTTCTTCTTGGCACACAAAAGAGTTCCGAAAGGAGAAACGCTGGCAGAAGCAGCTGCCCCACGGGTTGAGAGCAAAGCCCCCGTTCCAGGCGGCTTTCTGGTTTCCCGGGGGTGCCCAGGAGAGCTGGAACCCTGCCCGGCAGCACAGGCCAGGCAGCCGCCCGGCACAGGAGCGTGGCAGGATTCGGCGGGCCCAGAGGCATGTGCTCCCACCGCCCAGGAGAGCGGCAGCCGTGCTGCCCCAGGGGAGCCCACCGGCTCTCCCCGCCCTGCTGCGCCCTGGGGAGCCCCAGTGTGATGTCAGAGCCACCAGTGTGAGGTCAGAGCTGGCCGCCCGCACAGCCCTGTGGCGCGCGGGCAAGGAGCCCCCAGCTGCCGTGTGGCTCTTGCCCTGGGCAGGCGCGCTCCTGCTGTGGGGCAGCGTGGGGCTGCTGCCGGAGCTGTTTTTGCCTGGGCAGGCCACGCTGCTGGGGCTGAGGGGGAAGAGCGGAGCGGGGAGCCTGCCTTTGCCCAGAGATGGCGAGGAGAAAGGCCCCCGAGAGAAGACGCCAAGGGCCCTCCCAAGGCTCCTTGCGGAACGAGGCCGGCCAACAGCCGGCAGGGGAGGCAGCGGGGCCGAGCCGCTGCCAGACGAGTAGGTACGAAGCCTGGCATGTGCCCGGGGCATCAGGTTGGGCTGGTAGCACGGACGTGGCCTAGCACGGTCAGTGGGGTGCGGAGCAGCCTGGGGAAGCCGACAGAAGTTTTCTGAAGAAGAGCCCCGTGGCTTGCGACGCCCCCCTTCTGTGGGGACGGGTCTCGGCGGAAAGCCTGGCTCACTCTCGCAGCCAAAAGGCAGTGTGCAGCAGGGGCTTTTGGGGAGGCGGTAGCCTCGTGCTGCAGGGTCGGAGCCCAGCCCTGCTGCACGGGGAGGCCAAGCCCCTGGGGCCTGAGACTGGCCCCCTCGGGACGTTGAGGCGCGATCCTGCCTGGCTGATGGGAGCAGCTGTGCGGGGCAGAGAGGGGTCGGGAGACCTGGGAGTGCCCGGGGAAGAGGTGGGGGGGGCGGTGGGAGGGGACAGCAGCCCGTGCCCCCTCCCCGAACGGCCACTGGGAGGTGTCTGCCGCGGGGCAGGGTGGGGCCAGGGGCCAGGGAGCAGGGAGGGACGGGCTGAGAATCGGGCTGTGCTGCCGGGTGGGCTTCCCGAGGCGGGGGGTCTGCTGCTGCCAGCTTGCTCCCACTGCAGGCCTGTAAAGCAAAGGATGGGGGGGGGCGGGGGGAGCCCGCTGGGAGCAGCCCAGCTGTGCTGGCCTCTCTCGCTGCTGCTGGGACGGCCCGTCCTCTGGCAAGGGCCGCCACTCAGGCTACTCCTGCCCGCCTTCTTCACTGTGCTCGCTGATTGACCCTTGCTTCTGCGCAAACGCAGTCCTAGGATCACGTAGACGTTGTCCTTCAAGACTACTGTTGCCATTCTTCTGTTTCTTCCTATCTTCATGGTTCCGTGCATCTGTTCTCCCAAGGCCGAGTTGTCTGTAACGAGATTATCCCGGAGCCCCCTCTTATCTTATAACTGTTCTTCTAGCTACTCCCTAAATCACATCAAACTGTAAGGCATTCACAACACCCTTAAATCACACCAGGGTGTCTTCTGAGCTAATGAAGAGACTAAGGTATTTACCACATCTTTCTTGCTCTTGTGGTTTTTAACCCTTTCGACAGGAGTCCCTCTTTTTCAGGCAAAAGGTGGCCCTGCAGAAGAAGAGGATCTTCCAAGTCGTCTTCTTGTTGCTCCCCGTGGCTCTTGGTGAGTTTGCATGAGCAGACACCTGAGAGCGACAGCCAGGCTGTGCTGCATGCCAGCTTTCCGCTGGCCAGCTTTCCTTTTGGGCCAGTATGGGCGGAAACTCCCATGGCCCAAGCGCTTCCCGAGTACGTCCCGGAGTGGGCCTGCCTTTTGGCCTGCCAGTAAGACTGGGAGTCTCCCAGCCATGCTGCTGCTCTGGCCACTGGACCACATGGCTTGCTTCGTCTGCAAGTCCGCGAGAGAAGGGCGTAGCTACTTCCAAGCCTGAACTGGGCATTCCCAGAGGGGAGGGGCCGTGCAGGGGGACCCATGGGGAGGTACCTCTCCTAGCCCATGCAGCCTGGTCTCGGGGCTCCCTGAAGCAGCGAGGGGAAGCGGGGAATAGCTCTGGGGCACTGAGCACACCTGAGGCTCACGGCTGCGCAGTCCCCTCAAGCCTGGGCCGATGGCTTCCGGGCAGAGGCGCGTCCTCTCTCCGCACCCCGCGTTCCCCACCTCCTCAGCTCACCTGCTGCCCCACCCCTAAGGCAACAGGCCGGAGACAACGCGACTGCAGGCATCGCTAGCGACCCCAGTAAAATAACTCTCTCTTGATGATGTGAATTGCAGCTGCTGTCTACTGCGGGACCTCACTGTCAGGGTGGACAATGCAGCCAAAGGGACTGCTGGAGGTCGGTGACTCCTGTGGCACAGGCACCTCTCGCAACAGAGCATCGCTGAGAGCGGCTGGATAAATCACGGGCTCTCCTGCTGCCACGCAGGGTGACCCAAAGAAGCAGCAGCTTGTGCCGAGTCTTCCTAGGGAAGCCTCTCCTGGGAAGCCCCGGCGGCTCTGGTAGCGGATGCTCGAACCGAGCGTTTTTCCCTTTCAGGCGCCGGCACTTGTGTCTGCAGAAGACCTGAAGACCCTGCGGTAAGAGACGTTTCCTGAGCTGGCATTGGTTCTGTGCAGAAGCGTCAGCCGACCTCGTGCTACCTGCACTCGTTTTGCTAACAGCCAGGGCTCCCATACCTCCTACCTGCCTTTGCCTTCTGCTCAAACTGGTGTGGAAGGGAAGCGCTCGCAAAGCAGGGGAAGCACACGTGTCTCTCCTCTTGCTGAGACGCTCCCCAGAGGGGACTGGCCGCTCTCTGACAAGATCTGCTTTCCTGTCATGCAGGAACTTTTGCGTTTTGTTGGCGGAGCAAAGACAAATGATGCAGCTTCTGCTGGAGGAGGTGGCTCAACTGAGGGCGGAGATCAGCAGGGCAAAGGTGATGCTGCGTTTTGGGGAAGGAGGCTTGGCTGGGCAGAACCCCCGAGAAAGCACTCCTTGGGCTTGTTGGTGGGGTCAGACTGCTGACGGCAGCAAGCCAGCCTTTGCCCCAGGGGCTTGCTGGGTGAGCTTCTGCGCTGCACAGGCCCTTCTCCAGGCCCAGTTTAAGCAGGCTGCTTGAGGCAGCAGAGGACTCCCGAGAGCCTTCCCTTGGCACGCCGGCACTCTGGCTCCTCTGGCTGGGCTCCTGAGGCAGGGAGGAGACCCAGGCACGCTGACGGGGCCAGCCGTCGCTTGCAGGGCCCGAGCCCATCTCCCCGCTGACCTGCAGAGCGTGGAGGGTGGGGATGAGGGTGTGGCGACCCTCGTCAACCCACCTCGTGGCCATGGCCGTGGCCGTGGACACAGATTCTCTTCCTCAGTCCTCGTGGCTCACATCAGCAGCAGAGAGTCTTGCAGCTCCGTGGACGAGGCTTGCCTTGCCTTTCTGACACTGGCCCTTTGCCTCTGCCGGCGCTAGCAGCCACGCTGAAGTGCCTGCTGATGTGGTCCTTTTCTGTGTTCGTTTATGGCGTTCCCAGGAAGTGAACCAGGCAGCGTCCCAGATGGCTTCGGAAGTCTACGTCGAGATGTCTGACTGGGCCCTGAAAAGCTCTGGTATGGACACAAGCAGCCCAGTCTCCTTGCCCTGCGCTTGTCTGCAGCACTCCCCAAAGAAGCCCGTGCTCCGGGCGCTGCTCTCCAAAGTGGGGGAGCTTCAATGCTTCATGGGGTCCAAGAGCAAGGCTGTGGCACAGTGGCTCTCTCAGACTCCCTCCCAGTCCTGCCCTCAGCCTCCGCACGGGGGCCTGCGCACGGGTGCCTCCGCCGCTGCCCCCGCACGTGTTCCTGTGCTGTTGGAAGGGCTCTCTTCCTCTCCACTGCATTGGAAGAGGGAACGGCTGGGCCACCCTTTGCTGCCCATGCCGCAAGCCCTCAGTTTTGGTGTGCTGTCATTCACGTGGGCGCCCGCTGTCTCCCAGAACCCTCAGACCTTCTCCTCCTGGCGCTGTGAGAGAAGCAGTCACCACCAGGCCGGTGGCTGCCGTCATTCCCCTGCGCAGCTGGGCACCCCCAGCGGCGTGGGGAGGAGGAGAGGACTGACAGACGTGGAGCTGGCCGGCAGCATCAGAAATACTGTCTGAGCACTGAGTCCCCCTAGAATGTGGCCTCTTCCCGTCACCTGCTCTCCCTCCCTTCCAGGTGCCACCATCGACATGCAGAGAACTTCCGAGACCTACATCTGCGAAGAGAATTGGGGCTGCAGGCTTTTATGGCTCTTTCGCACTGCCAACCCCCCCGACACTATTTTGCAGGTATCGTAGCAGAACTCCTCAGGGAAGGTTTCCTGCCTCCCGCTGAAGTTGGGGACCGACCTCAGGGGCTCTGCCCTCGCTCCAGTGGCACTGCTCAAGCCCACAGTGTTGATCAGGTTCCTGAAAGCAAAGCTCGCACACAGGGCTGGGCTTGCTAGCAATCAGCGCTTCCCCTCAGGAGGGGAATGGAGCTGAACGGAGCCAAACCGCTGCATCTCGCCCACAGTGCTCTGCCCCAGCTGGGTGAAAGACTTTCTCCCTGGTGACCCCGTTTCCACGCCCATCCCTAACAGCGCCTTTTTGGGGCTGGCAGGCGGGAGGTGGGGGGTGCCCTG